>NC_053028.1:497063960-497353428 GCF_003073215.2 Triticum urartu | reverse complement strand
ATTCCTCCAAAGAAATCTCCATTATGTCTATTATGATGCAACCTACGAGCTACAATGGCTCCCATATGATAAGATTGATCTCCTAACACAGCACTCCTAAGAATGGTAAGATCAGGGACACACATGTGACATGCTTCATCCTTAGCATTTATGCATCTACCGATGAAGAGAGCAAAATAATGTATAGCAGGAAAGTGAATGCTCCCTATGGTAGCCTGCGTTATATCTCTAGATCCCCCCATAGTTATACTAGCAAGGAAGTTTCTAAATTCAGATTTAGTGGGATCCCTAACACTACCCCATGATGGAAGTTTGCAAGCAGAAGTAAAATCCTCTAAGTCCATGGTATAAGATTTGTCATAAAGGTCAAACATGACTGAAGGAGAATTACACGAAGATGAATACTCAAACCTCCTCATAAATGAACTTGTGAGATCATGATACTGGGGGCATTTGTTAGCATCAAAATCCTCAAGACCGGCATTGCGCAAATATGCTTTGAATTCTTCTTTAATTCCCGCACGGTCCATAAAATTTTCCGACGACCATTCGCAAGCAGTGGCGGACCCAGGAAAGAAATGAAGGGTGTGCACACTCTAAAAAAAATTCCCACCTAATCCATGTGTAAGACAAAATATAGCAAAATAATAACATGAGTAGCTTGATGCAAATCTCACAACAATTTAGCTCACAAAATATATCTCAAATGTGCTCAATTACAATAGGAGTAGTCTTACATGAAAGAAGCATAAGTAGAAACTTACATCACTAGGTAACTCTACGTTTTTGCATTGCCATGAAAGCATCAACTATGTCATCTTCGCTTACTTCCATGAACACATCCCGTTCAATAAATGTCACCAAGCAATCATTCAAACGATCATCACTCATAGTAGTCCTCAACTTATTTTTCACTAGATTCATTGCTGAAAATACTCTTTCAACACTTGCCGTCGCCACTGGTAAAATCAATATCAATTTGATGAGTAAGTAGACCAAGTCATAAAGAACATGCTTCTTTGTTGCAACAAGCATAATAGAGAGCTCACCAATATTACTTGCATTTCTAAACCTATCATCTTGTCTCATATCATCAATAAAATTAGTAAGTTGAAATTCTAGCCTTATCAAATCTGTGCTTGAAATGTCCATGGGATAGAATTCAGCAAGTCGCATTATCTTGAGTGCATCATAAGAAGCAAATGAATTGAGGGGATTCAAAGCCGACATGCAAATAAGCAACTCCGTATTAACCTCATCAAACCGATTGTCAAGCTCTTGAATGGTTTGATCAATGACACCAAGATATACTTCTCTTCTATAACGATCATCATTTGTTTGTACTTCATAATACCGACATGATCTTCGATTAGGCTCATAAATATCCTCCCACAAAGGAACTTGAAAGTCATGTTTGTTGCAAAATAAGGTTAGCTTTGCAAGAAATTCTTCCCAACCATGAGACCTCATGTGTTGCATTCTACTCTTTGCCAAACTAACAAGTGTCATTGCATTGACAATATCTTGATCTCTCTTTTGCAAAGATTTGGACAACTCATTTTTATAGCCAAGAATAACAAGCATCAAGTGAAGATTGAAAACAAAGTCAAATGATT
Organism: Triticum urartu; assembly: GCF_003073215.2. Taxonomy (NCBI): domain Eukaryota; kingdom Viridiplantae; phylum Streptophyta; class Magnoliopsida; order Poales; family Poaceae; genus Triticum; species Triticum urartu. The sequence continues at coordinate 497,351,812 of NC_053028.1, read as the reverse complement.
CAAAGGCTTGAGCAACTCCACGTATTCTTGTCCACTCACTTTTTTGTGAAGGATCTTTTCCAATAGCATCAAGTACTTCAAGGATTGTGGAATACATGCTAACAATGTGCATAATGGTTTTAAAATGAGAACCCCAATGAGTGTCACCGGGTCGAGCTAGTCCCATCTCTTGATTTAGCCCACTTCCACTTTCAATCTCACCCATTTCAAGTGCTTCCAACACCTTTTGAGCTCTAACATCTCGAAGCATGTCATGTCGCTTACAAGAAACTCCAACAATATTGAGCAAGTAAGAAACATGATCAAAGAACCACAAACATGGTTCATTGTCCTTTGCCACAGCTATAAGAACCAACTGAAGTTGATGTGCAAAACAATGGATGTAATAGGCAGAGGGTGACTCTTTCATGATCAATGTTTTCAACCCTTTTATCTCCCCTTTCATGTTGCTAGCCACATCATATCCTTGCCCGCGTATTTGACTAGGAGTCAAATGATGATCTTTAAGCAAAGTTTGAATCGCATCCTTAAGTGACAATGAAGTTGTATTGGCAACATGAACAACTCCAAGGAACCTCTCACATCCTCTTCCCAATTTGTCAACAAATCGTATGCAGAGAGCAAGTTGTTCTTTATGAGATGCATCACTAGACTCATCAGCTAGGATTGCATAGTGGTCGTCACCAATATCTTCAATAATTCTTTTAGTTGTTTGCGCCGCACAACATTCAATTATTTGATTTTGTATCTTTGGACTAGTCAAGATGCAATTCCGAGGAGCATTGTTCAAAACAAGTTTATTAACTTCTTCATCATTTTCCGAAAGCCATTTAAGAAGTTCAAGAAAGTTCCCCCTATTGCTAGATTCTTCACTCTCATCATGTCCACGAAATGCCAATCCTTGGTTCAAAAGAAACCTCAAGCATCTAAGTGAATAAGTCAGCCTAGCCTTGTACATACGCAAATCCTCTTTATCCACCCTCACCATAATGTTATCAATTGATGGTTGGGGTGCCACAAATAAATTGTACTTCTCTTGAGCTTTGTTGTGAATGCTATTAATACCACCAACATGTTTGACCAATGCATCGGGCTTATACCAATTTTTCCAACCACCATTAACAAAGGCATCACTCCTAGGCCCCCCATTCGATTTTCCTTTGAACAAATAACACACAAAGCAAAATGCTGCCTCATATTTGACACTATATTCTAACCATTTATAGGTCTCAAACCAAACAAAGTTGAAGTGTCGATTTTTACCATAGATTTTTCTGACTTGAAAGTTATGTGCATATGGTTGGACTGCTTGCTTTGCAATGTATCGTCTCCGAACTTCATCTTGATCATCGGCATCATACTCTGAAATAGGAATCCTCTCCCCTGGATCAGGAGGAAGCCTTTGAATATTATATGGCCTTGCACACGGAGAATGGACTGCTTCATCTTCACAATCACTTTCAATCTCTGCATCGAAATGGACTGCTTCATCTTCAATATCAAATTCAATCTCTGCAGAATGGACTGGAGGTGGAGAATGGACTGCTTCATCTTCAATATTTGACACTATATCTTCAGGTTGCTCTTCGGCTGCAACCTTCTTTCTTTTAGCAGCCTCATAATTCCGAAAAAAGGACTGAATGTCACCATTCCTCTTCATCTTTGGTTCTACAATTACAACAAAAAACACAACTATTAGAGACAGCTAGGCAAAGCTTAGTACAAGCACAACTTTAAGATTGAACAATACTACTACTCAATTGGCAACATATTCCCTTCAATGCACTGCACCAAATATTATCCCTCGTGCAACAAATTTAAGAATCAATTGGCAGTTTAGGACAACAAATTAACTGAATGGATATACAGTGTACTATTGCCAGAAGCTCACCCAAAGACCAAAGGGCGTCACGAACTAGGAATTCAGCGGGGATTGATCCATTCAGAAGCTTGGGCAGCAGCTCCTCATCTCCGCCGGGCTACGGAGTTCGGACGTCCGGCGACCGGCGGCTCGTGGTGGCTGGAGATCCACCAGCCAGGCAAGGAGCGCTCGAAGGGGAGCAGAGCGGCGACTCTTCTTGCCTTCTCGGTGGAAGGAGGCAAGGAGGCGGTCCGGCGGACGACCCCGGCGGGATGGCCGGACGGGGATGGGGGGCAAGGGGCACTGGATTAGGTCTTTCAGGGCCTGCCTCTGCCTGGCCGATGGACTGTATCGATGGCTCGCTGCCTCTCGCTCGGGAGTAGATGGGCTGGGGTGCTGCCACGCTGGGCTTGGGTTGATTTGGGCCTAAATATCATATGGTAATAAAAAAATCGAATTTTTCTGGGTGTGCCACGGCACACCTTGCACACACGCTAGGTACGCCAATGTTCGCAAGGCCGTACTGGAGCGTCTCTTGGTGGATCCTCGTCAGCACCGCGCATAGCAATCCTAAGTCCTTGCTTCTTAGAGGAACCACCTTGGAACATCTTCCTAAGCATATTGTTTTTCTCTGAAAAATTCTGAAATTTTTAGTAACTTCAAAATAAAAGTAAACCAAACTCAATAATATTGATAGCAACTACTCCTACAAGTGCCTAGAGCTTATATCAAGCATTAGAACTACTTGGAACCATATAAATTTGACATGCAAGCTCAAGAACATGGTCACCTATGCAGCACAAATTTGCAAAGAATAAAGCACTAGAACAAAAACTAATTGGACCAACGGAGGAGTCACAAACCAAGGAACAATCTCCCCAAGCAGTTTTGCGAGAGGTCCTTTGAGCAAGGAGATCGAAAACCACAGCAAAAGTGGCTGGAACTCGTGCTTGAGTTGGTTTTTCGAGTTTGTGTGAGACAGAGGAAGAAGATGGGTGCTGGGATAAGTGGAGGAGGGCCACCGTGGGCCCACGAGGCAGGGGGCGCACCCTAGAGGGGGGGGCGCCCACCACCCTCGTGGCCAGGTGGCAGCTCCTCCCGCGGTAATTTTTGCATAGTAAATCCGCAAATATTCCCGAAAAAATCATGTTAAATTGGCATGTCATTCTGAGGACTTTTATTTTCGGGATATTTTTATGTTGCACGGATAAGTCAGGAAACAGACAGAAAAATACTTATTTAATATAAATAACAGAACGTAAAAGTGGGGTACAGAAGGTTGTGCTTCTAGTTTCATCCATCTCATGCTCATCAAAAAGAATCCACTAACAAGGTTGATCAAGTCTTGTTAACAAACTCGTTCCGATTAACATGAAATCGGAGAAATTTTGAATAACACTAGGTTACCTCAACGAGGATATGCACATCCCCAATAATAAGTATATCATATTTCTTTTTGACAGTAGGAAGAGGAAATTCAAAACCTCCAATTATAATCGATGGAATTTTTCCAATGGAGTTGATACTATGAACTTGAGGTTGTTTCCTCGGAAAGTGTACCGTATGCTCATTACCATTAACATGAAAAGTGACATTGCCTTTGTTGCAATCAATAACAGCCCCTGCAGTATTAAGAAAAGGTCTTCCAAGAATAATAGACATACTATCATCCTCGGGAATATCAAGTATAACAAAGTCCGTTAAAATAGTGACGTTTGCAACCACACCAGGCACATCCTCACAAATACCGACAGGTATAGCAGTTGATTTATCAGCCATTTGCAAAGATATTTCAGTAGGTGTCAACTTATTCAAGTCAAGTCTATGATATAAAGAGAGAGGCATAACACTAACACCGGCTCCAAGATCACATAAAGCAGTTTAATATAATTTCTTTTAATGGAGCAAGGTACAGTAGGTACTCTGGGGTCTCCAAGTTTCTTTGGTATTCCACCCTTAAAAGTATAATTAGCAAGCATGGTGGAAATTTCAGCTTCCGGTATCTTTCTTTTATCAGTAATTATATCCTTCATATATTTAGCATAAGGATTTGTTTTGAGCACATCAGTTAATCTCATACGCAAAAAGATAGGCCTAATCATTTTAGCAAAGCGCTCAAAATCCTCATCATCCTTTTTCTTGGATGGTTTTGGAGGAAAAGGCATGGGTTTCTGAACCCAAGGTTCCCTTTCTTTACCATGTTTCCTAGCAACAAAGTCTCTTTTATCATAACGTTGATTCTTTGATTGTGGGTTATCGAGATCAACAGCAGGTTCAACTTCTACATCATTGTCATTACTAGGTTGAGCATCATCATGAACATCATTATTAATATTTTCATTAGGTTCATGTTCATTACCAGATTGTGTTTCAGCATCAGTCATAGAGATATCATTTGGATTATCAGGTGGTTCAGCAATAGGTTCACTAGAAGTTTGCACAGTTCTATCATTTTTCTTCTTCTTATTTTTAGAAGAACTAGGAACATCAATATTATTTATTTGAGAATCTTGCTCGATTCTCTTAGGGTGGCCTTCAGGATACAAAGGTTCCGGAGTCATTCTACCAGTTCTAGTAGCCACTCTAATAGCATAATCATTTTTCTTACTATTCATTTCATCAAGCACTTCTTTTTGAGCCTTAAGTACTTGTTCTACTTGAGTGGTAACCATAGAAGCATGTTTGCTAACAAGTTTAAGTTCACCTTTAACATTAGCCATATAATCACCCAAGCGTCTAATCATATAAGCATTTTCTTTTAATTGTCTACCAAAATAAGCATTGAAGTCTTCTTGCTTAAACATAAAGTTATCAAACTCATCCAAGCACTGACTAGCAATTTTAGTAGGAGGGACTTCTGCTTTATCATATCTATAGAGAGAATTTAATTTTACTACCTATGTCGGGATATCGGGATCAGGAGGTTCTTAAATAAATAAAGAATTAAGATCATATGTTTCTTCAACAGGCGGTATATTAAGACCATGTATTTCTTCAATAGGAGATAAATTATTAACATCTTCAGCTTTAATACCTTTTTTCTTTCATAGATTTCTTTACCTCTTGCATATCTTCGGGACTGAGAAATAGAACACCTCTCTTCTTTGGAGTTGGTTTAGGAATAGGCTCAGTAATTGGAGCAGGAGTTGGCTCAGGAGCTGGCTCAGGAGGTGCCCAATTATTTTCATTTGTCAACATATTATTCAATAGGATTTCAGCTTCATCCGGTGTTCTTTCCCTGAAAAGAGAACCAGCACAACTATCCAGGTAATCTCTGGAAGCATCGGTTAGTCCATTATAAAAGATATCAAGTATTTCAGGTTTCTTAAGAGGATGATCAGGCAAAGCATTAAGTAACTTGAGAAGCCTCCCCCAAGCTTGTGGGAGACTCTCTTCTTTAATTTGCATGAAGTTGTATATTTCCCTCAAAGCAGCTTGTTTCTTATGAGCAGGGAAATATTTAGCAGAGAAGTAATAAATCATATCCTGGGGACTACGCACACAACCAGGATCAAGAGAATTAAACCATATCTTAGCATCACCCTTTAATGAGAACGGAAATATTTTGAGTATATACAAGTAACGCGATCTCTCATCATTAGTGAACAGGGCAGCTATATCATTTAACTTAGTAAGATGTGCTACAACAGTTTCAGATTCATAGCCATAAAACGGATCAGATTAAACCAAAGTAATTATATCAGGATCAACAGAGAATTCATAATCCTTATCAGGAACACAAATAGGTGAAGTAGCAAAAGCAGGGTCAGGTTTCATTTTATCTCTAAGTGATTCTTTGTTCCATTTAATTAATAACCTCTTAAGCTCATATCTATCTCTGCAAGCTAAAATAGCGGCAGAAGATTCCATATCAAAAAGATAACCCTCAGGAATAATAGGCATATTTTCATCATCACTATCATCATCGTATTCAGATTCAATAATTTCTTTGTCTCTAGCCCTAGCAATTTGTTCATCAAGAAATTCACTAAGGGGCACAGTAGTATCAGGCATAGAGGCAGTTTCATCATAAGTATCATGCATAGCAGAAGTGGCATCATCAATAACATGCGACATATCAGAACGAATAGCAGAAGCAGGTGTAGGTGTCGCAAACTTACTCATAATAGAAGGTGAATCAAGTGCAGAGCTAGATGGTAGTTCCTTACCTCCCCTCGTAGTTGAGGGATATATCTTGGTTTTTGGATCTCTCAAGTTCTTCATAGTGTCCAGCAGATATAAATCCCAAGTGACTCAAAGAATAGAGCTATGCTCCCCGGCAGCGACGCCAGAAATTAGTCTTGATAACCCACAAGTATAGGGGATCGCAACAGCTTTCGAGGGTAGAGTATTCAACCCAAATTTATTGATTCGACACAAGGGGAGCCAAAGAATATTCTCAAGTATTAGAAGCTGAGTTGTCAATTCAACCACACCTAGAAACTTAGTATCTGCAGCAAAGTGTTTAGTAGCAAAGTAATATGATAGTGGTGGTAGCGGCAACAAAAGTAAAGACAGCAAAAGTAATGTTTTTGGTATTTTGTAGTGATTGTAACAGTAGTAGCGGGAAAGTAAATAAGTGAGAACCAGTATATGGAAAACTCGTAGGCACCGGATCAGTGATGGATAATTATGCCGGATGCGGTTCATCATGTAACAGTCATAACATAGGGTGACACAGAAGTAGCTCCAATTCATCAATGTAATGTAGGCATGTATTCCGTATATAGTCATACGTGCTTATGGAAAAGAACTTGCATGACATCTTTTGTCCTACCCTCCCGTGGCAGCGGGGTCCTATTGGAAACTAAGGGATATTAAGGCCTCCTTTTAATAGAGAACCGGAATAAAGCATTAGCACATAGTGAATACATGAACTCCTCAAACTATGGTCATCACCGGGAGTGGTCCTAATTATTGTCACTTCGGGGTTGCCGGATCATAACACATAGTAGGTGACTATAGACTTGCAAGATAGGATCAAGAACTCACATATATTCAAGAAAACATAATAGGTTCAGATCTAAAATCATGTCACTCGGGCCCTAGTGACAAGCATTAAGCATAGCAAAGTCATAGCAACATCAATCTCAGAACATAATGGATACTAGGGATCAAACCCTAACAAAACTAACTCAATTACATGATAAATCTCATCCAACCCATCACCGTCCAGCAAGCCTACAATGGAATTGCTCACGCACGGCGGTGAGCATCATGAAATTGGTGATGGAGGATGGTTGATGATGACGACGGCGACGAATCCCCCTCTCCAGAGCCCCGAACGGACTCCAGATCAGCCCTCCCGAGAGGTTTTAGGGCTTGGCGGCGGCTCCGTATCGTAAAACGCGATAATTTCTTCTCTCTGATTTTTTTCTCTCCGAAAGCAAATATATAGAGTTGGAGTTGGCGTCGGAGGGCATCCAGGGGGCCCACGAGGTAGGGGGCGCGCCCTAGGGGGGCGCGCCCCCCACCCTCGTGAGAAGGGTGTGGGCCCCCTGGTCTTCATCTTTGGCGAGGATTTTTATTGTTTTTTCTAAGATGTTTCGTGGAGTTTCAGGTCATTCCGAGAATATTTGTTTTCTGCACATAAAACAACACCATGGCAATTCTGTTGAAAACAGCGTCAGTCCGAGTTAGTTCCATTCAAATCATACAAGTTAGAGTCCAAAACAAGGGCAAAAGTGTTTGGAAAAGTAGATACGACGGAGACGTATCATAGCCCTACATGTTGTTTGTGGCTAGGTCGATTATCATCACGAGAGAGTCGCCGGTAAACCGGCTCTTTGTGTCTAGCCCTAGAGATTGTTTCTTCTTCCCCCTCCCTCTTGGGGAGCCCTTCCCCTCCTTATATATGTTGAAGGGGTGGGTTACATGTGGAGTCCTATTAGGATTAGGACTAGTCTATCTTCTAATACAAACCAGATACAAGTCCGGGTCTTAACTCCTTGTAAGGTAAAATATTCTTCACGCCTTTCCTTTTAGACCGGCCCACCATTAACATAAACCGGCCTTCCGGGCCTTGGGCCTAGTCATCCATCCGTCTCGCCCACTGGGTTACCAGTGAGTCATAATGTTCAGGCAAGTTGCTTTGTAAACCGTCTGGCCAGGGAGGGTCGCCAGTGAATCTCCAAGTGTCAACTGGGTCTCAAGTAAATCGCCAAGTCCGGTCGGGTTACGCCGTGGGGTATATCCCCGACAGAGGTGGTACTTCATATCTTCTCAACTTTTTGATCTCAACCAGAAAATAGATCGTAACTTGGTTACTGTACTTTCCCTTTAGCTCTTAGAAGTTAGTTCTTAGTTCAAAGCAAACAATGGATGCTAAATATCATTTCTGCGGTTTGCAGCTTTAAATCTGCCATGGCATAATAGGGTTTAATTGGTCATGCTTAGGGTTTAATTGATCATGTTGGTTCCGTGGTGGTTTCTTTAATAGAAATCGGAGGGGAAAACCTCTTTTGCTCAAAAAGAATGCTTAGGGTTTCCCCCTTTTATGATCACTATACGATCAACATACGTGGTTCGTGTCATAATAGCACCGCTCCACCCATCAAGCTAAGCAAGCCAAGTTGTTCAAATACGAATCTGATATTATTAAAACAGAGTCATTCAATTGGTCAGCTAAATGTTCCTAATTTAGTTTCGAAAATTCATGTACGCTACTCAGGTGTGTATCTACAGGGTGCCCACGGTGGGCCATGGCCCACCCTAGGATTTTGGGTCGGCCCAGGCCCCGATTCCCCTCTGTTCTGCTGATGCGCTTCCAATCTCTACTCACTCCCAGCCGCCTACCTCACCGGCGACTTGTTGTTCCCGGATGGCATGACTCTAGGAGGAGATGCTGGACTAACAGGAGCGGGCACACAGGCATCGCTTTTTGAGCCAAGCTCAACTTCTTCGGATGATCATCTCGGTGAGTGAACAAGAGTTCGGAATCACCAAGGATAAATCATCACCAACATCTCCGACCCCACGGACTACACGGAGCGGGCACACAGGCATCGCCGCATGGTCACTTCATCAAGCTGGCATTGACCGCGTCACAAGTTACGACCTGCGTCGGCATGGCCGCACTGTTGCTTCTTCAAGCCGATGTCCATCATGCCGAACTGCTTCAACACCTCGGCTGACATGGCAGCTGCAACTTCTCCTTACCGACCTGCTCTGTCTACTCTGCTAGACCAAGGGCTACGCCGTCTCTTCATCAACTTACTTCGGAGACTTCGGCGTCACCAGCCGACCAGCTTCATCACATTAGCTGGACCACGGGCTTTGCCTCAGCGAGCCAGCCTTTGCCAGCATCGCCATGCCACCGCTTCATCACCCATCAGGCAATGGGTGTGCGGATCGAGTCCCAATTTTGGGAGTAACCTTTCTCCAGATTGCTACAACAGATAAACCATGTGCTATTAATCCTAGTATTTTTTTCTTGCTTGGGTTTATTTTTCCCAAGGAATTATTACTCTGGTTCGTTTCATCATCTGTACATAGGTCTGTAAAATGTTGGCTGCATTAACAACGGTCGTGTGGTGGTTCGGTTAGTTTCCGTATACAGTTCGGCGAATGCCGCATCCGGAACTCAGACCGGCCTGTGAAGTCAGGCTTTGCCACGCCTTCACCATGTCACACCGATGCCCTGCATCGACGTTGACTTTGGCGCCAGGCTACATCTCTTTCAATAAATTATTCTTGCGAAAAGAAATTATCCTTTTTGGACCGCACTATTTTATGTGTGTAGGTGATAGACTTCGACTGCGTCACACGGTCACTTTGGCAAGCCAGCGTCGTTGTCCCAATCGGCATAAATCGGCTCGCGTGATCACCTTGTTGGTCGAATCGCCATACCGACATGTTCGGTTACCTCGGGGACTTCGGCATCACTGATAGAGCTCTACCTCATCGAGTGTTCGGCACACGGGCCATATTTCTTTTATTACTCACTTTGTGTAAATTATTAATTATGCAACAATTTTTTTATTATTCCTATTATCTCCGGCTTGCACTATTTTCTGTGCACGGGTAAAGGATCCGGGTTGGGCAGCGCTGTCACCTCGGTGTACCGACGTACCACGTCACCTTGGCTGGACCGAGGGCTTCGTCATTACTTCATTAAGCCACGCCGGGGACTTCGGCGTCACGCTGTTGGCCTGCATTGGCCATGCTATGTCACCACTTCGGAGTGTCGAGCTCTTCGCTCCGCCACCTCGGGACCGGCTTGGGGGCTGGGACCTTGTCCCGCCGTAAGCTCGGGCTGTGCATCGACACCGAGCACATTAACCAGCTAAGTCGCTTCCATGCTTAAAAACCTTTAGTTTTAAATTTCGTTCGGTTCGACCAAGCATTATGCTTTTTTGACAAAAAGTCATTTGCGAAAAACTTTCTTTGTCAAAACCTTTTTTGTTGCAAGCAAATTCAAATACCCCGTTTACTTAGGGGCTTCCTTTATGAAGCCTTTCCTCTCGCATATGATTATACTTGTACGGCTTCGTTCCTTGTTTGTGTATTACACCACAGTATGCACCATGTTGACTTAAGTGTTTCGTAAGTTGGGTTGCCTGGCTCCTGTGCTTACCCCTACGTTCCCGATTGTTCGGCTAGGCAATAAAGGGAGCACCTCTGTGATTGTTACTACCGGGTCATCCGAGTTAGTACCTCAGACTGGGTGAAGCCGAAAGCTAGCGCTCTTAATGTTTTCAATAATGGTCGGCACACAACGGAACTCATGAGTACAAAAAATCTATTGCACAAGTCTCATAGTAACAATGAGCAACCGAAGAAAGGTATTGGTGGAGGCACTATTTTCTTCGAAGATGCTTCTTACACGTCGTCAGTAATATAGCATAAGTTCCCTGAGCGTGCTTTGCCTGTTATAGCCTTATGGCCTGATTGCCTGGTTATCGGAAACACCGTCGATGCTTTCGACAGGTGGAGTACATGACACTTTTCGGTCCTTGACCGAAGAGGGAGAAGCCGATGGTCGGTTAAGACGCATTTAAAGTTCGGGAGAACATAGATATGATATAAGTACATTGGTACATACAATCATTATACATAAAATTCTTTTACCCAGGTCACTTGGGGGCTCTTAAAATTTATATGAGTTGTTTTATAGCAAATGTGTTTTCTTTTTGGTCGTTGCAAAGTCTTTTTCTACCGCTCCTTTTTCGACTCGAGTGTATGGTCAATAGCCGGATAACCCGTCTTCTCTCTAAAAAGCCGCTCGAGTTTAGTTCGCTAAACTGGCCTCGAAGAAGTACTCCACCTTTGGGATAAGGAGCTCGAAGCCATAGGATGGCCCGCTTGAAGTGTTGAGATCGGGTGTGTCATGTTAAAGCATGGCAGAACCACAACTTTTTCTTTTTTCCAATTTTTGGATTGGCACCGAACACTTGATCTTGTTCGGACATCAAGTTTTTACTGACGCTTTTTGGTTTTCCAAGATTATGGCACTTAAACTTGACGTTTTTTGGTTTTCCAAGCTTATGGCACTTTTAAACTATTTGTGTGTTTTCAGCACATGTCCTGCGGTGCAACACCGGGCACCTTTAGAGATTCGGCAAAAACATTCTCGGATATTGCTAAATATGCATCGGTTTCAAATTGTGTCTTCGGTCAATAGTTGGGTTGCCCGGCTCCTGCGCTTGCCTCCTACGTTCCGCTTTGTTCGGCTAGGTGTGCAAAGGGAGAACCACTGCGATTGTGCTTCCAGCTCACATGGTCAAGCTCCTCAGTGGAGAAAGCCAAAAACTGACTGTCACAATAAGCGTAAACTGGTCAGCGATCCGATGACTGTGTTAAATGACGGGTCATTCATAACATTGGCCGAAGTGTTTACGGCTTGACCTTGGATGTCACCGAACACTAACCGGGGGATCATAGCTAGCTTCCCCAGTTTAAAGCTCCTATGACTAAGTGAAAGTTATAAAGCCCGCATATCTAATTGCCTCGTTTCTGCTAACACAACCGCCTTCGGGCACCGAGACGTCGGCTAAGGGTTGTCTTGCTATTGTGGAGACACCCTGCGTAGTATCTACAAAGGGGTAGAAGGCGATGATGGGCCACTTTCAACTGATAAACGGTCGCAACGGAGTCAAAATAAACATGTCATCATCATTTGTATTTAATATACAAGGGTTGCCTTCCGTACTCATTGTTATAAAGCCATAAATATGCATCAATTTGCCTTAAGATTTTTGCCAAGCTGGGTTGCCTGGCTCCTATGCTTACCCCTACGTTCCCGATTGTTCGGCTAGGCGGTAAAGGGAGAACCTATGTGATTGTTACTACCGGGTTATCCGAGTTAGTACCTCAGACTGGGTGAAGCCGAAAGCTAGCGATCTTAAAGGATCACATTGGTCGGCAACGACGGAAGTAAAAAAATTGGTTCATTAATACCACAGAGTTCGGGAACTTTCCCCAAACTAAATCCTCAATATTTTCCTCCCACATTGATCGGAGGTGAGGTTTCATGATCATGATACGCATAACGACCCAAAGAAAGGAACCGATAGCGGGACTATTTTCCTTGGAAGATGTTTCTTACATTAACTAATATAACATATCTATCCACGTACCTTTGTTTATAAAACCGTATGGCCGGATTGCCTTCTTTTCCATAAATCTTTGCCCTTATAACGACTTTATAGAGCAGGACAAACACTCCTCGGCTACTGGCTGAGGAGGTGGAAGCCGATGGTCGGTCAACAAAGTTTTGTACAATGCGGATCCGAGCATTAATGATGTAAAGTACTTGGATACATAGAATCATTACACATAATTTGTGATTTTACTCTGGATATCGATCCTTAATTCGGCCACCTGTGCCTGCATTAAGGCTTGGGGGCTACTGGGCTACGGGCTTATCATTTACTAATATTAAAGGGGCTCATCGATCCCCTGATCTGGTTATGCCACCCGACCAGTGTCTCGAGGGCTACTACATTGGCAAGTCAGTGTAGAAAATTTAAGTGCAATATAGTTTTCGAGAAGATTATGATCCTCAGGTTGGTCGACCGCACCCAACCTGAGTCTCGAGGACTTTGCACACCGCCTTTTGTGTCCTGAAGTATTCTGTCGAGCTACGAGTTGATCCTCAGGCCGATTTTGCAAATCAACCTGAGTCTCAGCGGCTACTGGGATCAGCGGTCTTATGTCATCCTTCAGGTGCATCTCAGGTTTTAGACCGACACACACCTTGACAGCTACTGGCTATATATCTCGGCAGAGAATAAATTGCACCAATAAAAAATATTGAAAAAAATCGGCCCACGGTCGGGGTGGTGCACCACCTCGAAAGCAGTCCGGCATAAAGCTCGGGCACCAGTGGCTGGCTCCATAGAGGGCATTTCTGGCATTAAGCTCGTCTAAACTCCTTCAACTTTTTTGAACCAAGGTGATCTATGACACCTCGGATATAGTCCGATGTTGGAGCTTGGACATAGTCCGGCATTGGAGCTTGGACATAGTTCAGCATTGGAGCTTGGATACATTCTAGCGTGGGAGCTTGAAAGCGGTCCGGCGTTGGTGCTCGTCTGCAAAAGATACCTCAAATATAGTCCGGCGTTAGAACTCGGACGCAAGAGGACACTGCCGCCCAGGAACAACTTCAAACCCGAGGTGTGGCATAAAAATAACGAGGCATTGATAAAGGCCGAAGACTTAAAGGGCTCCTCAGATACCTGACATGTGAGATCTTCAGATTTAGCTCGGCAATCCTCAAGATAGAAGATGGGAAGATTTGTTGAACCAGTTTTCAAGACCGATGACCGAAGACGAAGAACAGTTTGGAAGAACGGAGGAGCGTCCCCAACTTGAAGACCGGTTCAGGGGGCTACTGGCGGTGTCCTGGACTAGGGGGTACTCACCACATCGCCTCTTGATCAGTTGGATTGGGCCGAGGACCCCCATGGCCATTTACTAATGGGCCAGTTCGAACAGCCGAAGACATATACGAGGAAGATTCCACAAGACTTGGTGATCAAGACAAGGACTCCTCTCCACCGACGTATTCGACTAGGACTCTTGTTATCCTAGGCCTCCGGTATGTTATATAAGCCGAGGCTAGGCTAGTCAATAGATGATTATGATATTATTCATCATACCCTTAGGTTTTAGACCACAACATATGATCTCGAGGTAGATCAACTCTGTACTTGATACTCCATCAATATAAACAAGAGCAGGACGTAGGGTTTTACCTCCATCAAGAGGGCCTGAACCTGGGTAAACATCATGTCCCCTGTCTCCTGTTACCCATCAATCCATGATACACGGCTTGGGACCCCTACCCGAGATCCGCCGATTTTGACACCGACAATGCCACTCATAGTTCCTTAGTTTATTTGTTCAAATACAAATTTGATATGGTTATAATGTTCCTACTTCAGTTTTGAAATTTGTGTCTGCCTATTATAGAGACATAAGAGGTTTGTATTTCTGTGTGTGGTCTGGTCAGCATAGTTGGGGGTGAACTTTGCATATTCAGCGGTTTATATGGAGACACTCTTTGAGTTGAATCCGCAATGCATTCCATAGATAATCTGACTACTTTTTATGTTTTTATGAATCTCAGATACTGAACAACATCATAATGATTATGAGCTTGCGCGCATGAAAAGAATAAAGCAGAACAATGCCATGGCTATCAAACTTGGCATTAAGGGACTGAAATCAAGTCTGGATGCAATGCAATGCAAATGCTCTCCACCTACAGATTCATGCTCAGAATATGATCCTAACAGTGATTCCGAGCTAGAGGGAGACCTAAGTCAATGTAGATCCCTAGTGGAGGAGCCAGAGGCAGATGCCCTATCTTATTCACCCATCAAGGTGCTTGCTCTAACTTTCCAAGGTTATATTGGTCGCACATATCTTGCAACTGATGCTTTGCATTGCTTCTACTTTGTTGCACTGCCATTAGCTTAGTCTACACATTGTGTATCTGAATATGCCCTGCCTATCCATTTTCAGTACATATTCCATCTATCATTGTACCATATTTATCCATTCAAATGTTGTTCTTGTGTATCAGACATTCAAAAGGAAGAGGGCGATTGTTGATCGCGGAGAGGCACGAACAAAGTGTTTGGAAAAGGTAGCAACACCTGATAAATCAAATAGCCCATTAGGTGTAGTTGCAATATCACCAGACCCAGAAAACACGACACGACTCCAGCAGTCTCTACCCCTACTACACAGGCCATCTCTGATGCCCCAACTCAGCAGACCCCAACTGCCGCAAACAGTATGATGATGCCAGTTGACATAGCACCAGCTCTACGATGCAAAACCCCCATTCCAGCAAAGAGTACACCAAATAAAGTTGCCAAATCCCTTTTTGAACGAGAGAGAGCCCCAATTGCAGCAAATAGGACTCATGTTCCACTTCTTCACAGTTTACAAGACGAAGCTTATATTGTTGTCAGGAACTTTGTGCACATCTTTCCTTCATGGAAAGATTATACTACAGACAAATTGTGCACATCTTTCCTTCATGGAAAGATTATACTACAGACAAAGAACAATTTCCAATCTTACTCCGCAACTTACACTTAAGTAATGTACTAATATTATTCGTGGTAATTATTGCATATGTTTCTGCTGACAGAAGACACAAGATTTCATCTTTTAAATAGGCGAGGACCAAACTGCATTGTCAAGACGAGCAAGGGTTGGTTGCGCTTTTCAAGCACTCATTGATGAAGTATCATTCCTACCTAAGGCAAGCGCAATTCGATCGCAAGACTCTGAACGAAATTTTTGTAAAGTCTCCGGTTCTACATTTGTCAGACAGTGACTGGAATAGTCTTGTTACACATTGGTCTCGACTGAAGTGTAAGGTACTGTCTATGATATCACATCACAATTTGAACTACATTTCTGCATGTGCCTTAACGTCTCACTTGTACGTAAACTATTTGCAGAAGAACATTCATTCTCAAGGGACCACAAAATCTCACAACTATACTGCACACTGCATTGCTCTTGTGAGTCCCTCTTTCCCTGTATGACCATACTTACTTTCATGGTTGGTTGATTATGTAGCATCACTGCACATGTTAGCCTCGTTATCGTCCATTTGGTGGACATTATAAGATCTGTATGGACTCTTACATAAATTTAGAATCAACCCAATGCTTTTGAAGAGGTCTAGCTCTGCAGTCCTCTTGTAAGGACTGAACATTGTCTATCACGGTACTTACATTAACAGCTACTCCCTCCGTCCCATAATATAAGAACGTTTTGTACAATACACCGGTGTTCAAAACACTCTTATATTATGGGAAGAGGGATTGGTTCATCATGTAGCATTCTACCTCTTATCTCCCTCGCCCACCATTTACTAAAAAATATCAGATCTATATTTAATCTTACCAAAAAGTTGAATACACACACAATGCCAGTGCAGAAGTGTAGCCTGTTGCTCTTGTCAGTACATTTTGTCTTCTAACGCTTGTACTTCCAGGGATTGGTAGTTGATTATGTAGCATCAATCTGCATCTTATCTTCATTATCCTCCATCCCTTCCAGTATTATCATATCTATAATTACTCTCTACAAAATGTAGAGTATGGGCAATGCTTATGAAGAAGATTATGTGCTGAAATTCTTGAGTTTCCTTCCCTTGACATGGAGAAGGGCATTATAAATCCGGTGTTAACTGTTAATGTAAGTCAGTCCTTCTAAAGCCTTTATCCTCAATTGTTGTTTAATTTGCTCATACTCCCTTTCATTAACTGTTGTTTAGTTTGTTGTTTCTATCAAAATGCATGTTCGCAACAATCGTAAGTTCCAAGTTTTACTTGTAAAACCAAATTCCTTATTCATACCATGCACATTACTCAATACTCCCTATATCTAGGCTTGTTTTTGTGGATCTATAATCCAATGTGTGGTGAAGCAGCCCACATTTGCACCTTGTCATCTCCTGTTTTATCTTACTAATGTGGCTGATGAGATGAACAACATGCCATGCACATTAACCAAAATAGATACAATGATTGTCTTTCCCTTCAACTATGCTTGTTTTGTTGACATGGTAATCTAGTAGTTTGGTGAAGCTCCCTGCATTATGAACAATGCCAAATTATGCTATTGATATTTTGAACTTACTCTTTATTTTCAAATTTGAAATTGGATGGGACAGCACAGTTACGATCTTTGTTTATACACGTGAAAAACCTATCAGCTCTCTGCTTGTTTCAGGGTGATATGTGAGGGAGTCCTATACTAAGGGGTCCTCGGGCGTCCGGCCTGTTAGCTATGGGCCGGACTGATGGGCTGTGAAGATATGAAGACCGAAGACTGCACCCGTGTTCGGATAGGACTCTCCTTGGCGTGGAAGGCAAGCTTGACAGCCAACTATGAAGATTCCTTTCTCTATAACCGACCTTGTGTAACCCTAGATCCCTCCCGTGTCTATATAAACCGGAGGGCTAGGTCCGTAGATAGGTCGAATCCTCATAATCATAGCCAGACTAGACTTTCAGGGTTTATCCATTACGATCTCGTGGTAGATCAACTCTTGTAATACTCATATTCATCAAGATCAATCAATCAGGACGTAGGGTATTACCTCCATAGAGAGGGCCCGAACCTGGGTAAAACATTGTGTCCCACGTCTCCTGTTACCATCGATCCTAGACGCACAGTTCGGGACCCCCTACCCGAGATCTGTCGGTTTTGACACTGACATTGGTGCTTTCATTGAGAGTTCCACTATGCCGTCCTCAAAAGGTTTGATGGCTCCTTCAATCATCCACAACGATGCTGTCATAGGGAAAGTCTTACTCCCCGGACAGATATTCGTGTTCAGCGGCTCCGCACTGCGGGCCAACTCGCTTGGCCATCTGGAGTAGATCGACAGCTACGCCCCTGGCCGTTAGGTCAGATTCGGGAGCTTGAACTACGTCGTGGATATCCGCAGAGACTTGATCTTCGATGGATTTGATACCACGGCAATCGCTCCCCGTCTCCTTGATGAACATGACTTAGCTCTGTCATCGGGCCATACCCAGGAAATTGCACCTGAAACCGCTCCAACCTTAGATCCGGAGCAGGTCGCGCCATCCGAGGACAGGAAGCTCAACCCCGCCATGGAGGCCGCAGACTCTACGACGTTGGAGCTGCACACAGACTTAACTTCAAGTAACATTTGTATCTACGGAGCTATGGACTCTTTTCCGGTTATAAGTTCCGAACTATGTGTGTCCGTGCATGACGAGCTTGATCGGTTATCGATTGTCGAATTCAGCGCCGCGGACATCTCTGGCACTCACCCTTGAGCGTGGTGCTGAATTCATTAAAAAAATTATCCTTAGCGGGAGATTCACAGCCGAACCATATCCGGTTCGAACTAGAAGCTGATGACAGGGAATTTCGCTCCCCACCTGCCACCCACTTTATAGCCACTGTCGAAGACTTAACTGACATGCTCAATTACGGCTCCGATGACATCGATGGTATGGACGTCGATGCTGGAGAAGAGGCCCAAGACCCGCCGTTCACCGGACATTGGACAGCCACTTCCTCATACGATGTATACATGGTGGATGCACCAAAGGAGAACAGCGGCGATGACAAAGAAGATCTAGTTGAGGATAAACCTCCTGAGATACAATCGAAACGCCGGTGTCAGCGGTGCTGCTCTAAGTCACGCCACAGTGAAGATAGCAACACCGGCACAGGAGAAGATAACACTCCAGAAGGTGCCGAAGACAACGAAGACCCCATTGACGCAGCTACTGAACAGGATGAACGGGGAGATGGGCAAGTTAGCCCCGATGAACGGACCATAAACAAAGACTTGGAGGACAGTAATCATCCTTCGCTCTCCGAGGATGAGGTGAGCCTCGGCGATGAAGATTTCATCGTGCCTGAAGAACCTCTCGAGCAGGAGCGCTTCAAGCGCCAGCTAATAGGCACCGCAAGAAGCCTGAAAAAGAAGCAGCAGCAACTTCAAGCTGATCAAGACCTGTTAAATGATAGGTGGATTGATGTCCTGACAGCCAAAGAATATGGCCTTAAGTGCCCGTCCAAAAGTTACCAGAAGCGCAAGTTGCTACCACAGTTCGATGATGAGGCACTGGAGCCCATATCATCGCCACGCAATGGGGCTGACCGACTACCGCGGGGTCGGGATAAAACGGCAGCTCAAGCTGAACACCAGCCTGCCCCGACTCATTATAAAGGAAAAGATAAAACAGCTCGCGGTCACAAATATGACCTCTGGCAGGACCTGAACAACAGAGTAGGGCATACTAGATCGATCTACGGATCGTGGGACCGCACCTCGACACCTATTGACGTCTATCTATTCGGATGTGACAAGCCTAGTCACGCACGGCCCGATATAGAGGCGCCGCACACCCTCTTTGCTTCACTGACGAAGTAATGGATCATGAATTCCCAGAAGGGTTTAAACCCGTAAATATCGAATCATACGATGGGACAACTAACCCCGCGGTGTGGATCAAGGAATTTATTCTCCACATTCATACGACTCATGGAGATGACCTCCACGCCATCAAATACCTCCCTTTAAAACTCAAAGGGCCAGCTCAGCACTGGCTAAACAGCCTGCCCAAAAATTCTATTGGCAGTTGGGAGGACTTGGAAGAGGCCTTCCTTGACAACTTCCAAGGTACATATGTCCGGCCACCAGATGTCGATGACTTAAGTCACATTGTCTAGCAACCCAGAGAGTCAGCCAGGAAGCTCTGGCCTAGGTTCCTAGTTAAAAAGAACCAAATAGTCGACTGTCCGGACGCGGAAACCATAGCGGCCTTCAAGCACAGCATCCGGGACGAGTGGCTCGCTCGCCACCTCGGTCAAGAAAAACCAAAATCCATGACAGCCCTTACTGCTCTGATGACCCGTTTTTGCGCGGGGGAAGACAGCTGGCTCGCTCATAGAAGCAACAGCACCAGCGATCCGGGCACCTCCGAAGTCCGGGACAGCAATGGTAAACCACGACGCAGCAAAAACAAGCGCCGTAGTGATAACGAAAGAACGCATGACACAGCGGTCAACGCCGGATTCGGCGGCCGCAAATCCGGTCAACGGAAAAAGCCATTCAAGGCAAATAAAGATGGACTATCCAATTTACATAAGATATTGGACCGGCCCTGCTAGATTCATGGCCACCCTGACAAACCAGCTAATCATACCAACAGAAGTTGTTGGGTCTTCAAGCAGGTCGGCAAGCTCAACGCCGAACACAAAGCGAGGAGGCCGACGGACGATAGTGACAACGAAGAGGGTCACCAACCAAATACAAGGGGTCAAAAGCAATCCCCCCCCCCCCCGAAGTGAAAATAGTGAACATGGTATACATGACATACAACTCTACAGAGGAGCAGGAGAAACACTCCCTCTAGACTGACGATCACACTACGGCGCCCTCAGCCAAAGCACAAAGCGGTCTCATTAAACCGCATACCTAGTTGGCCATTAAGCCACCGGTCTCCATTCAACAGGACCGACCAAGTTCGGAGCAGGACTAGCAGTTCGTTTTCTGCCGTCCACCTCAAACACCTGCGAAATTTGTACAGCGCATGCATACCTATGCACTTCAAATAGCCTGGGCATCGGCGGAAGCATAACACGGACGGATCTACAAGTACTCCCATAAACTACTTCCTTTTCCTTTTTTTCTAAATTACTCTTTCTTTTTTCATCATCCTTCACCACAGGTAGCGCAAAGGCTGGTCATCTCATGGACTATATCAGAGTCCGGGTTCATAAATTCACCCAAAGGCTACTCCTGTTAAGGAGCCCCGTCACCGAGGAAAGGCGGCGCAAACGTGCGATAGGAGGTCCAAAATAGACAACACTACCTATTTTGTTGTAGCGACCCGACCCGAATGGATCAAGTGCTCTGTGCTCAAGTGTCATCCCTGGATCAGTAATGCTGACACCACACAGTACATCGAAGGATTTATAGCAGAGTGGCAATCACACACTTATTACATCGTTGTCTCAAAGAGAACTTATTACAATAAATATGGCTTAAGGCCATCTAATAACGATAACAGCGGAAGACTCGGAAGATAAATGGGTCTATCAACTCCAACGGCATCACTGAGTATAGAACCACGACCTAAAAGCACCTTACTCATCGTCTGAAAAGTCTGCAACATGAAAGTTGCAGCCCGAAAATGGGTCAGCACATGGAATATGCTGGCAATGTAACACATAGAGAGTAATGGAATGAAACAGCTATACTACATGCATATATGGTTGGTGGAAAGCTCTATGGTTACAGTTTTGCGTAAAGCCAGTTTTTCCCTACTACAAAGGAATAAATTTATTTAACTATCATGGTAGTTGTTAAACATCGAGAATGGTTGACAGCATTCCGATCCCAATTAAGTGAACAATTAAAACCCAACAACATTAATTATAAGTAACATGTTGAGATTCACATGATATTCAAGTACTAGATACTCAAGTTGTCCATAACCGGGGACACGGCTAATCATGATTAGTTTGTACACTCCACAGAGGTTTGCGCACTTTTCCCCACATGACTCGATCGCCACCATTTGTTTTCTCGCACTACATGGTGTTTGAGAAACGGATGACCGAGACATAGTCTTTCAGAAGCGCTAGCACCTTACATGTGGGGTAGACCGTACCACCTACAACCCCTACATCTGCTAGTCCACCCCGTAAGAGTTCGCACAACTTAGTCAACTATGCCAGAGCCCATAGTACCATGTGGCTGCACACGGAAGTTTCTAGCATGAATTATCTTATGATCCCTTTGAGCCTGGGTGGCGGTCCGAAAAAAAACAGGCAAGTCCTGATAGACATCAGGTGCCTCAATCCACCCAGATGTGTGTTTAAGTTGCCACCTTAGATAAACCATTAAAATTATCAACTCACATCTGTCATGGATATCACTCACCCAATCCACATCTACTAGCATAGCATGGCATAATAAGCAAACGTAGAAGTAACTCCCAAAGGTTTCATAATAATACAGGTGATAGGTACTACCTCATCTACTTCCCATCCCACAGTTTAATTAGATCCTAATCATGCAATGTGAGAGGATTGATCTAATGCAATAAAACATGGGTTGTAGAAAAGGTATGATCAAAGTGTTACTTGCCTTGCTGATGATCCGCGAGACCTAGGGTTTCGAAGTAACAGGCGGTGCAATCTGGGTGATCTATCGCAGACAAACAACAAGCACACAATAAGTACTCATCTAATGCACAGCTAAAACTCGAACAAGAGAACGAACCAGAAAGTTCAACTTAAGAACTCCGGTTGCAAAGAAAGAACGAACCGAACAAAGAAACGGAAAACAAACAGCGGAAGAAAACAACTCGATTCTAGCAAGTTGAGACTAGGTCAAATTTTACCGGGGCAAAAACTTGTTTAAGTTGATTAGACGGAACGGCGGTTTCGAAAAGAAACTCCAGGCGCTTGAATCACCTGATTCCGATAAACGAGCGAGAAGAAAGACTAGAACGAAGATCGGATCTGAGATCGCGATCGCGGAATAAATCCGACGAAAAGAAAGAGACGGACGGTTAAACGAACGGACGTTCATTAACCGGGAACAATCGGTGATCACGTTCGTTGAGACGAATGGTCCGAAAGAAGAACAAAAACTGATCTAGGGTTTTGGAAAAGACCGAAACAAAGAACGAAAGAAAATCGGAACGGTTAAGAAAGAACCAGAACGGTTTAGAAGAAAAACTGAACCGAGGGGAGAAAAAGAGATGTGGCGCGGGACAACCTCGGCGAGGCTCCGGCGAACGGCAGCGACGGCGGCTATAGGGCGGCGGCGGCGGGTGAGGGGCGCGGGGTGGGGCGCGGCTAAGGAGGAGAGGGGCTTGGGATTGATGTGAGGAGAGGGGGGGTTTGGGGTGTATTTATATAGGTGGTGGGGATTACTTGGGGTAGGGGGCAAGCAAAACAGGGAAAACAAAACAAGGAAAGGGGGGGCTAACCGGCCTAGAGTCCCTCTGGGACTCGGCCTAGAGCGAGGGAGGCGGCGGCCTGGCGCTGCGCCTGGTGCGCGCGCTGGCTGGGGAGGCGGCCGGCTGGCTGGGCCTTTGGCCCGGCTGGCCTTGGTCCCTTTTTTTTAACTGGATTCGCGCGCAGAAAAACAAAAGAAAACTAAACTAAACGAACTCCAAAATTACTAAAGTAAATTTTCCCCGACTCCTAAAAATGAGTCGAACAAAATGAACTTTACTCCGGACCTAGAATGCAATTTTTGAAAACACGCATTTTTCCCTATCCAAATAAAATGCGAATAAACACCGGCAAAACCAAAATTTGACTTATTCATTAAATCTTCATTTTTCCTAACTTTGGGAAAGTCATATTATTCCCTCTCTCATATTTTGATATTGGGAAAATAATTGAAGATGAAATAAATAAATCAAATGATCCTCTTTTCAAAATTTGAGAAAACTCTCAAATATGAAAATAACGAAATCTCCAACTCTCTCCGAGGGTCCTTGAGTTGCGTGAAATTTCTAGGATCAACCAAAATGCATGAAAATATGATATGCATGATGATCTAATGTATAACATTCCAAATTGCAAATTTGGGATGTTACATTTGTAGACCGCACTCCCTATTTTTCGAGCCTATAAAGTGTCTGTTTCCTCAACCGCCGACCCCTGGCATGTCAAATAGCCGGGGTTGTGGCATTATTATCTATAAAATGACAATTGGCATGTCAGTCGGGTTCTAGTGAACATACTCTGTATCCGGTATTCACTTTTCCATAAAGAACCGAATTTTGCTCCTTTTTGTTGTTTCACACACCCACCCCGGCATACCTTGCCAGGGGCTTGACATTGGAACAAAATGAGTTGCCAACAAAGTCCGAACAGCTTCATAGCATACTTCGGCGTCTCGAGTCCGGCCTTATATGCATCAGCTCTGAATCATGTCTTGGGTCAATAGTTGGGTTGCCCGGCTCCTGTGCTTGCTACCTTACGTTCCGCTCTATCGGCTAGGCTAGTAAAGGGAGAACTACTGCGATTGTGTTTCTGGTTCACCTGGTCAAACACCTCAGTAGAGAAAGCCGAAAACTGACTGTCATGATGCGGGGAGAGCTTGTCAACCGCTCGATGACTTAACGGGATCTTTTGAGATTCCCCCGTGTTATATGAAGGACCTTCTTTTGGGTCATACATGTAACGCACCGCATTGGGATAACTGCTTACATAACAGGATCCATATCATAGATCCACCATAAAACTCCTATGGCTAAGTGAAAGTGTTAACGCCCTATAATTTGATTGCCTAGTTCACTGCATTGACACCTCCTTTTTGGACCAAGACATTGGGTTAAGAGTGATCAATTGCTTTTCCGAACACCCCTGTATTTCCTACGAGGGGGCTGAAGCCGACGACTGGAAATCTTTCACATTATATAAAAACGGCCGCACGGGAGGATTCAAATTCAAAGCTTTTAAGCAACTCTAAAAATAAACTTTATTATATTAATAATATTGTCTTTTACAATGCCAATACATCTCACTCGAATATCATATATTTCGAGCATTGACCCTCTATCAATCGGGCTGCCGCTAAGACATCTTCAAAATAATGCTCTGGTGCGTAACGGTCCTTGCCTTTGGGTGGACTCTTCGCTGCAACATCAATGGCCTTCATCCTCGTCCAGTATGTTTTCACACGGGCAAGGGCCATCCGTGCACCTTCAATGCACGTTGATCGCTTAACGGCGTCGATGTGCGGCACCATGAAAGCAAGTCGCAGCACCAAACCAAAATAACTATCCGGAATAGGCTCGGTTGGCCATAGCCGGACTACGACGTCTTTCATGGCAGAGCCGGATAGTCGGTGCAGTTTTGCCCATTGGGTCATCTGCTCGTTCAGCAACAGCGGGTGCTTTGACGCACCAAATTGCAACGAGAAAAGCTTCTCCGTTGCATACCCTTCTTGCGCTTGGTAAAACTGCACCGCATCGGAAGCACTCTTCGGCAAATCCAACAAAGCATCTAGAGAACTCCACACTTGATTAAGCGGGGCATAATTAGGATTGCCGAACTTAGTTTGCAATAAAAAGGTCTTACTAGTCGTGATCTCCCTAGCTTGCCGGATCTCCTCCCGGGCCGCTCTAGATTCGGACCAGGCCTCTCTTGCCTCTTGTAAGGCCTTGTCAAGATCAGCCATTTTGGCTTTATTATCCCTCTCGAGAACTCTGCAGCGGCTAACTGCCTCCTTTAGTTCAAGCGTCAGCGAGGATATTTTCTCCTCGCATTGGTGCCGAGCAGCCTGTTCGGCCTTTAGCTCGGCAGATGCCTTTTCGGCAGTCGCATTACTAATCCAGACCTGCCCCTTGGCATGGGCCAGCTCAACCCGAAGGACCTCGACTGCGGCAGCACCATCTGCAGATATGTAAATCTTATTGCACAATTCTTTGCGTCATGCTTATATTGTAAACACGTGCATAGTATGGCTGCCCCAAAAAACATACCTTGCGCCTCGTCAAGTCGCTTGTTGATAAGCATGATATGCTTATCCGCTTCATCAATCTTGTGTTGCAAATCCGCAACTTTTGTAGTCCGGGCAATTGCCGGGGAGGTCACAGCCTGTGTTCCAATTAATCAGATTATTTCCTAAGCATATCTTTTGATCCTCTGACCGCCTCCCTCGAGAAGCCAATCAAAGTCTCGGGGGCTACTATCTATACACAGGTGTATTTTGTGAATAAAACACAATCGAACATATTACAGTACAAACCTCGAAGCCTCTTAGCAGGCTCACGAAGGCCTCATTCAATCCACTTTTCACGGACAGGACCTTCTCAACCACTGTGCCCATCAAGGTACGATGTTCCTTGGAGACGGATGCTCGCCACAGCATGTTCGTCAATGTATCCGGTGCCTCTGGGTCCCCGGAAGCTGCTGAAGGAGTATGGCCTCCCTTTGAAGGAATCTGTTTATTCGTATCCGGTTGTAGACCGGACTGCTCGGGACCTCCATTATTGGCCCCCGGACCCTGGGTCTCCGAAGTATCACCTTTGAATGTTGTATTCATCCCTTGCACCACTTATTGATCAGGGGAGACCCTCCGCGACGATACCTCGAAGTCGTCCACCCTATTGGGCAAGGAGACTGGTGGAGGCGTCTCGCTTTCTATCATCTCCGGGAGAAGGTCACCCGAGGAAGAGGACTGTTGAAGAAGACTGCGTGCCAAACTACAAAAACATATATTCTAGATGTTACAAGGAAGGAACAGGACATGTTTAAAACACCCTTATTCAATTACGATTTGGCCTGAGGCTTGTCCTCGTCGTGGGACTGCAAGATTACGCCGTCCTCCAAGCCCGGGCCACCCATCAGAGGCATCTTGCCTCGCTTAGGATCCTTTTCTTCCCAATCTTCAGAGGCGGCCCTTTTCTTTCCATGGGGGGAAGAGATGTTGCCTTCCCCTTAATTTTTGTCTTTGAACGATGGAATCTTGATTCCCCCGGACACAATGTCTGATGTACCTTCGGGATGGAGGCCATCTTTGGTCTGCACACTCTCCGCTTTGCTCTCCTTTGCAAGCATCTGGTATGGTGCCGGGGTCAGCATCCTTGTTAACACAGGATCCGCTGAGCCTTCGGGAAGGGGGTTGAACACATAATTAGTTCCGCTTTCTTTATCCATCCCTGGAAGAAGATAGTTTACTCAGTAATGTATTGCGGCATACTTAACTACAAAGTGTTCGGAAGTGCTTACCGGGGTATTTGGACGGTTGCAGTCGAGGCCGGTATCCTCTGTGGCATCCGGCCAATGTTTTTGTTTCCCGAAAAATAACTTCCACATCCCTTTGTGCGTAATGTCGAAGAAGTGTTGGAGTGTTCGTGGTCCTTCCGGATTAAACTCCCATAGGCGGAGGGGCCTACGCTGGCATGGCAGAATTCGGCGGACTAGCATCACTTGAATCACATCGACAAGATCGACGTCCTTCTCAAGAAGGACTCAGATGCGGCTCTGTAGAGTTTGCACTTCATCAACTGATCCCCAGTCCAGCCCCTTATTAATCCATGATGCCAGCTGTAACAGAGGGCCAAAACAGAACGCAGGGATAGCAACCCACTTGGTACTACGGGGTTCCGTGATGTAAAACCACTCTCGCTGCCATTGGTTGGGAGTTTTGATGAAAGAGCCTTTCGGCCAAAGAGTCGTGGTAAGCTTGCTTACTACAGCAGCACCACACTCCGCCTGTTCCCCGTCGACTAACTTCGGCTTCACATTGAAAGTCGTGAGCCATAGGCCGAAGTGTGGGGGGATTCGGAGGAAAGCCTCGCACGTGATGATAAACGCCGAGACGCGAACGAAGGAATCCGGAGCTAGATCGTGAAAATCTAGTCCATAATAAAACATTAGCCCCCGGACGAAGGGGTGGAGAGCGAACCCTAGCCCTTGGAGGAAGTGAGAGATGAATACAACCCTCTCGCCGGATCTAGGGGTCGGAATAACCTGCCCTTGAGCAGGAAGCCGGTGGGGGATCTCCGCGGTCAGGTATCTGGCCGCCTGAAGCTTTGCAATATCCTCCTCTGTAACGGAGGAAGCCACCCATCGGCCTTGAGGGCCGGGTCCTGACATGATGGGGAGGCTCAGAGCAATGAAGTCGAACCTTGGGTGCCAGAACTCGAGGTTGGAAAGGCTGAGGAGAGGTTTGGCGTAAAAAGACGGCCCTTGGTTCCTTTATAAAGGCACCCGGTATTGAACGCCTCCTCCTGAGCCTGAAGACTTTCCTATTCCTCAGAAATCTTTCTAACAGAACGGTTGGGTTATCCGTGCTCGTATTGATGAGAATCCCACACTAAGGGGACACGATCTCTGCTTCGACAGGACGTGCCAATAACGACCATGCCTTGAAACGTGGAATGGTGGGATAGGAAACGGTTCGAAATAAATAACCGGGTGAGCGTGATGTCATGTTATAAAAATTATTATCAGCCGATTGGACTCATAAAATGCTATACTCTACGGCTGTGGTACTTGTGTTGCAAGTCCGGACACTGTCGTTTCATCCGAAGACTATCCTGAAGTATTCGGAAAGGGGAACCCGCCTTGCAATGCCGAAGACAATCTGCGTGCCGGACACCTCGTCATTGAAGCCAGGTTCATGGGCTACTGAGGGAGTCCTGGGCTAAGGGGTCCTCGGGCATCTGGCCTGTTAGCTATGGGCCGGACTGATGGGTTGTGAAGATACGAAGACCGAAGACTGCACCTGTGTTCGGATAGGACTCTCCTTGGCGTGGAAGGCAAGCTTGGCAGCCAACTATGAAGATTCATTTCTCTGTAACCGACCTTGTGTGACCCTAGATCCCTCCCGTGTCTATATAAACCGGAGGGCTAGGTCCGTAGATAGGCCGAATCCTCATAATCATAGCCAGACAAGACTTTTAGGGTTTAGCCATTACGATCTCGTGGTAGATCAACTCTTGTAATACTCATATTCATCAAGATCAATCAAGCAGGACGTAGGGTATTACCTCCATAGAGAGGGCCTGGAGTCCGAGAAGGACTCCTGCCTTTCGGGCAAAACCGACTTTGAGGAGGCTTTTACTCTAAGTTTCAACCCCGAGGCTCAACATATAAATAGAGGGCAGGGCTAGCACCCAAGACACATCAAGATTCACCAAGCCATGTGCCGGCAACCCCGTCCCTCAAGTTTATCCTCTATCATAGCTTCCGCTGTGCTTAGCGAAGCCCTTGCAGAGATTGTTCTTCAGCAACACCGTCACCACGCTGTCATGCTGCCAGAACTCATCTACTACTTCGCCCCTCTTGCTGGATCAAGAAGGCGAGGACGTCATCGATCTGAACGTGTGCTAAACGCGGAGGTGCCATACGTTCGGTACTTTATCGGGACGGATCATGAAGATGTACGACTACATCAACCGCGTTGATTGAGGCTTCTGCTTAGCGATCTTCAATGGTATGAAGATGCTCTCCCCTCTCATAGCTATGCATCTCCATGGATAGATCTTGTGTGTGCGTAGAATTTTTTTTGTTTTCCATGCAACATTTTCCAACAGTGGCATCCAAGCCAGGTCTATGTGTAGATGATATGCATGAGTAGAACACAAAGAGTTGTGGGCGGTGATAGTCATATTGCTTACCACCAACGTCTTATTTTGATTCGGCGGTATTGTGGGATGAAGAGGCCCGGACCAACCTTACATGTCCACGCACATGAGACTGGTTCCACTGACATACATGCAACTAGTTTTGCATAAAGGTGGCTGGCGGGTGTATGTTTCTCCTACTTTAGTTGAATCGAATTTGACTATGGCCGGTCCTTGAAGAAGGTTAAAATAGCAAACTTGATGAATCACCGTTGTGGTTTGTGTAGTTAAGAACGGTTCTTGCTAGAAGCCCGTAGCAGGCACGTAAAACTTGCAACAACAAAGTAGAGTACATCTAACTTGTTTTTGCAGGGCATGTTGTGATGTGATATGGTCAAGATATGATGTGATATATGTTGATGTATGAGATGATCATGTTTTGTAACATCGACGACCGGCAGGACTGGAGGAGCCTTAGGGTTGTCTCTTTATTGTATGAAGTGCAAGCGCCATGTAATTGCTTTACTTTATCACTATGCGTTAGTGATAGTTGTAGAAGCAATAGTTGGCGTGACGACCTCAACACAACGACGCTACGATGGAGATCAAGGTGTCAAACCGGTGACGATGGATATCATGATGATGCTTTGGAGCTGGAGATCAAAAGCACAAGATGATGATGGCCATATTGTCGTGGTATTGTCACGGCAGATGTCCTGGTGAAAGGACTTAGTTGTGGAGCCATCGCGATGGGTTAGCTTAAAGGGGTTAAGGCAGACAAGGGACGCAAGGAATTATACTAGTTCGGCCCCTTACGATGAAGGTAAAAGCCTACTCCAGTTGTGATGGAATTGCTAGGGTTTCGATGACCAGGGAGCGAATCCGCTTTGCCTGGCTCTCGAGTTATTGTTGTCTGTCTCTAAACCGTCGCCGAGTCATCCCTTTATATACACAGGTTGACGCCCGGTGGTTTACAGAATCCCGAGGCCGGCTCATAAACGTGCTTGGCTCGGTTTCTACCTTTCCTTGCCTTACAACATAAGTTACATATCATATGGTGGTTTATGTCTATGTGCCCTAATCCACCTTTGGGCCCTGGGCCTTCATGTTTAGATCTCCTCTGTAAAGCGCCATACTTCTTGTCTTCATGGGCTTCAAACATGACTAACTCATTGTGGGCATAACCCGGCCCCTCATGGCCGGTTTATACTTAGTACTAATATCTCCAACATTAGGCCCCAGATTGATTTGAACTTGTTCGTGTCAATCTTCAACACCTAGAAAAATTCCTCCTTCCGCACCTTTGCATAAATCTTGTAAACCGCCATGACGTCATCTTCCAGGTTTGTAATAAACCGCCATGACGTCACCTATTATTAAAAATTGAATATACCTCACCTTTATTAATGAGCCTCCGACAATCGAGGCGACCGCTCTGTCATCTATCCAACTTTTGGGCTCCTCGATTTTCGCGCCTGTCACTTATCCTTTCACCTTATAAATAAGACCGGGGGGTCCTTTTCATTCCCCCCCACCTCTTGCCTCCTTGCTTCTTCTTCCTTGTGCCGACCCGGCCCTCATGCGCAGCCGCCGTCGTCAAGCTCCGCCCTCGTCTTCATCTCCGGCCGCTGCATCAACCTGAACATTCTAGAGAAACGCAGCGCGCCTCCGCTGTTTCAAAAACTTCGGTGAGTTCCTCTTCCTTTCCTCTATAGATCCACTAGGGTTCTCGCGAGTTCATCAAAACCCGCGGCTGTTCTTCTCTATTCATCTCCATAGTGTAAGCAGCGAACTCAGATTCCAACGTTTTCTTGCGCAGTCATAGTTGCAATCCCCTTTTTCATCCTTAGAATATCTTCTTCTGTATAGAAAAACTCATCTAGACCTGACGAACTGCTTAAATACCTGTATTTTGAGTCTGAATATGTTTTGATTTATTGATACACTGCAGATCTGAAATTACCATATTGATCTATGAAACTTGTTTTTCCTCACTTAATCATCCTTTTTGCTTCAGATCTGTACTTTCATTGTCTCCGTAGGCGGTTTATCCTTTAGAAAATAATCTGCCATATACCATTAGTCCCCTTGTAAACCGCCGTCGCTTTACCATTTATAATAGCATCAACCTCCAGTTTAACAATCTTGCATCTTGAATACCTTTTCCTTAACTTCCTACACTTTATGCTTATCCGTCATAAACCTTAAGCCGGCATTAATCTTTTTCCAGCTCTCCATTTGAAATGGCCAAACAATTTTATGCTTGTAACTGGGTCTCTTCCCGGGTTACTGAAGAGAAACTAGATGGATGTGTCAGAACTGGTGCTTTACCAAAAGAAAGCGAAATCCACTGGCAAGTTCCTGGTCCAGAAAATCCTCCAACCCCCAAGGATGGCAAGGTGGTAGTATTTGTTGATCATATGAGCCGTGGTTTTAAACCACCCAGATCCAAGTTTTTTTGTGATGTGCTTGCCAGCTTCCAGATCCACCATCAAGATATTGGACCTAACTATGTGTCCAATATTTTCCACTTTCAAGTGTTCTGTGAGGCCTAACTACAAGAAGAGCCAACCGTTGAATTGTTCAGGGATTTTTTTTGTACTTGAACCATCGTACTAAATTTGTAGACGGGCCCAACACTAAACTTGGCGGCGTTTCCATTCAGAAAAGGAAGGACGTCAGCTTTCCTCATGCCAAACTTCATAGTCACCCTAAAGACTGGAACCAGACTTGGTTCTACTATAAGGATACTTCCCCTGATGATGAGAACCCTCTGTCAGGTTATCATGCTCATCGGCTTACCAACACACATCCTTTTCCGCAACGGCTGAGTGCCAAGGAATGGGCCACATATGCGCCACAACTCGCCAAGCTCAGAGCTTTTATGGCTAATGGTTTGATAGGCGTTGACTTTGCTCGTTGCTGGATATCTTGGAGCATTTTACCGTTAAGCCGTCGCCCCGGTTTAATGTGTGAGTACACAGGGGACTCAAAAGATCCTCAATGACATATTGATATTCGGCTAACAGAGGCTGAAGTTACTGAGTCTGTGAAGAAAATACTGAATGAATCGGAGGCTGTCTGCAGCAAGACCGGGTTAAGTCCCTTCTATACTTTGAACAAACCGTCAGCTGTAAGAATTGCCTCACTCCTGCTTGTACTTGATATTCTTAACTGTGTAATCTTTTATATCCTCTGTCAATCTTTTAACAGGGTGATGACTCATTTTGGAAGAAGAAGCCACAGGATAAATCGGCCAAGACCCCTCGACCTAAGACGAAGGTTGTTAAGAAACCTATCAAGAAAAAGGCAGCTGAATCCACCGGGTTGAACCTCGATGAGGACCTTGATGATCCGGGCGTAGAGGTAGAACTTGACTCTCTTGGTTCATTTTTCATACACCTCATTGACAATGATTATTATTAGGATCACGCTGAAGGCAGCCAAGCCGATGACGCAGAGGTAATTATCCTTTCCTCCGGTTCAAACCCTCTGCCAACACAAAAAATCCGTCAAGCAATCCAGAAAGTAAGATTTTCTCACCCCCTAGCTCACTTGGACCCACACTTTCTTTTGAAGAAGCAGCAACACGAAGCTCGCCGCACAACTCGGCACAGCGGCCAAGTAGTCACTTCAGCCGGTTTACCGAACACTTCGGTTCAGAAACGTCAATCTGAGGTCTCACACACTTCCGATACTTCTTATCCCAAGGCAGGTTATTTCCGACAACCTCTTAATCCGTCCGATTCAAATTATCAGGGAACGCCTCATTCATCATCTGGCGAGTCAACGGCCATACAGCTCCCTCCTCTTAAGACTGTTCCTGGGTAAACACTTTAAACTTAATCCTTTGACGCTTTATACTTGCGTGCTATACTAACATTTATATATTTTCCTTTCAGAGCCAAGGACAGACCCAGCAAGAAAGCTCGGGTAGATAAACCGTCTAATGACAATGTGGTTATTGAACCGGAAAGAACTCCAGAACCGGAAGGAACCAATGTTGACGCCATGCTTGATGATCCGCCACCTCAAGATCATGACTTTGTTGTTGAACAAGTAGAAGTTGACGCAACAGGCCATGCTGATAAACCGACAAGCCCGGTCTGCGCTGATGATAAATCATCAAGTCCGGCTAAGGCTACTGATAAATAATCAACTCCAGTGCAGGCTGCTGATGACAAGGAAGATGACATTACGATTACCGGCTTTGGCCGCACCACTCCTGGCAATCATGTTGCTTTATCAAAACATAGTGCCAAGGAAGAGCTTTCTGCTATGGGAAAAGGTAAATGGAGCACATATTTGTCAAGCTACGCCCACCTTAATGCCCAAGAACTTCATTCTGGTTTTTTAAACCGTTTGTACACAAACCGTGACTATGAAGCCGGTTTAGTGAATCTGATGAAGGAACGATATGAGGTAACTACATAACTATTTCTCTCTTATGTCCAATTTCAAGTACTTACTCCAGTAGCCCCCAAGGGCCGATTTATGATGTCAATCTAAACTGGGACTTTGTAATATCTCAACTTTGCATGCTTATACTCCAAGGGTCAATTTATCTTTTTAAGATGAACCGGTACTTTAGCATTGTAATCTTTTAACTTTCGCCTATGTAGTCCCTAAGGGCCGGTTTATCTTTCCAAGCTGAACCAGGATTTTGACCAATGTTACTTTGAGAAAATGTACATTAGCCCCCAATGCCAAGAATAATACTTGTATTACGCTTGGGACTTGTAAAAAAATTCTGATAATCAAGCAAATAGGCATTAGCCCCCAAGTGCCAAGTGGATAACTTATTATGTGCTTGGTACTTCAAATATTCACTGCCACCTCATAATATGTCTTTCTCTTATAGGCTGAGCTGAGCAAAAAGGAAGCCCAAACCGATGATCTTCAAGAAATTCCAAAGCCAAAGAGGAACTGATCAGTGCTTTAGTAGCCATGGAGAAGCTGAAGGAAACTTTTAAGAAGGAACGGGTGGATTGGAACTTAGAGAAAACCGCATTGCAAAAGAGAGCTGAAGACGCAGAAGCAGCCCTTAAACCGGTGGCCGAAGAGCTGACCGGTTTAAAGCGGCAGATAAATGCCATGACCGCTGTTGTGTTTGGTAAGTATCCTCACTTGAAGTTTTCAACATACATTATCTCATCGGCGACCGGTTTACTGATGCTCGCAATGATACAGGAACTCGCATTACCCATCTAGGCTCTGACATGCGGATGAAGCTGAAGGCTGCTTATACTCTTATAGAGCAGTTATATTCCGGAGCCCAATGGGCCATTTGCACTGTTGCTCATAAAAAACCGCCTCCAACTTTGATAAACGAAACCATTGAGAAATTGTCAATGTTGCCTGCCCGGTTGGACGAGTTAAAAAGATCAGCTACAAGGTCAGGTGCACTGACTGCCTTAACCCGGGCTAAGGCATGGGTACCAGATCTTGAGTCGTCGGATATAGGCAGCGGCTACCCTGGCGTAAAGGAGGATGGTTCAGAGTTTAACAATGACGATCTTCGAAGGTTGACAAGGGAAATGCGCCCCTTAGCAAGCAAAATGGCTAAGGAAATAGATCTCTCTCACTATCAGCCGGTTTATGATTCTGATTATAGAAGATATCCTACGCCAACACATGATGTAGAAGATCTTATTCCGCCAATCGATAAGCACACCTATGCCCCTGATGTTGACCCCTTAAACCTTATAAGTGATGAAGTTGTGTTCCAAGCCTTAACTGGAATCGATTGGGCAACCATTGACTTCTGACCACTAGGTGGAGAGGAGGAAGATGCACCAGCGCAAGACGATCCATAGCCTTCAAGTCAGCCTGGTGACGAGTCATGATCTGGAGGCCGGTTTAGCCTTCTGCATACTTCCACACTTGCTGAAAACAATGATTGTTTTTGGGCATTAAAGCACCTTGTAATAGGCTAGTTCAAAACACTTGGTCTGCTATGCCATCGCGCGTATTAATTTTGCCTGACACTGTGAATCCACCATGCTTTAGGATATATTATGTTCATAATCCGTAGCGGTGTTATTCAAATTGTTCCTGCATACAAGAAGTTGAAAGTGTCCTGGCGGTTTACCGCAGGACGGGTCATGATGCCAAAATATATAGCCGGGGTTTATAACCAAGGCTGTACTTTGAACATAATCAAAGATGAAAGAGATGATACCTGTGATATTCAATCACACTGTTGGTTGACCAACTTTTGTATATTAAGGGTGATAACCCCAATCTTGAGTATTGGTAACTCCTTCCATGTTTTGCCGGTTTATGGTAAAACCATACCGGGTTATAATAAACACCGGTGTATCCACATATAATGCTGGTGACTTGTAGTCGAAACCAGACCGGGTCAATAAACACCAGTTTAAAATTGATCATGTACTGACAACTTATCGTTGAAAGCCAACCCGGGTCAATAAACGCCGGTTTATCATAAGATATTAAAAATCTCACCAAAGGAGAAAAAAACATGGCAAATAAAAACACAAAAAGAACATGCAAGGCTTTTCATGGGCTGCCAGGCCCTAAATCAAGGTTTTTCATGGGCTGTCAGGTGATACGTCTCCAACGTATCTATAATTTTTGGTTGCTTCATGCTATTATATTATCTATTTTGGATGTTAATGGGCTTTATTTTACACTTTTATATCATTTTTGGGACTAACCTACTAACCGGAGGCCCAACCCAATTTGTTGTTTTTTTGCCTATTTTAGGGTTTCGAACAGGAAAATCAAACGGAGTCCAAATGGAATGAAACCTTCAGGAACGTGATTTTCTCAACAAACGTGATCCAGGAGACTTGGAGAGGCCATCAAGAAACAAGGGAGGAAGGCACGAGGCAAGGGGCGCGCCTACCCCCCTAGGCGCACCCTCCACCCTCGTGGGCCCTTCCTTGCTCCACCGACGTACTTCTTCCTCTATATATATCCAAGTACCCCCCCCCCAAACATCTAGGAGCACCACGAAAACCTAATTCCACTGCCGCAACCTTCTGTACTCGAGAGATCCCATCTCGGGGCCTTTTCCGGAGCTCCGCCGGAGGGGGCATTGAACACGGAGGGCCTCTACATCAACTCCATGGCCTCTCCGGTGATGTGTGAGTAGTTTACTTCAGACCTACGGGTCCATAGTTATTAGCTAGATGGCTTCTTCTTTCTCTTTGGATCTCAATACAAAGTTCTCCTCGATTTTCTTGGACATCTATTCGATGTAATCTTCTTTTGCGGTGTGTTTGTCGAGATCCGATGAATTGTGGGTTTATGATCCAGATTATCTATGAACAATATTTGATTCTCCTCTGAATTATTTTATATATGATTGGTTTATCTTTGCAAGTCTCTTCGAATTATCAGTTTGGTTTGGCCTACTAGATTGATCTTTCTTGCAATGGGAGAAGTGCTTAGCTTTGGGTTCAATATTGCGGTGTTCGATCCCAGTGACAGAAAGGGAACCGATACGTATTGTATTGTTGCCATCGAGGATAAAAAGATGGGGTTTATATCATATTGCATGAGTTTATCCCTCTACATCATGTCATCTTCCTTAAAGCATTACTCTATTCTCTTGAACTTAATACTCTAGATGCATGCTGGACAGCGGTCGATGTGTGGAGTAATAGTAGTAGATGCAGAATCGTTTCAGTCTACTTGTCTCGGACGTGATGCCTATATACATGATCATACCTAGATATTCTCATAACTATGCTCAATTCTATCAATTGCTCGATAGTAATTCGTTTACCCACCGTAATACTTATGCTCTTGAGAGAAGCCACTAGTGAAACCTATGGCCCCGGGTCTATCTTCTATCATATTAATCTTCCCATACTTAGTTATTTCTATTGCCATTTATTTTACTTTGCATCTTTTACTTCTCTTTATCATAAAAATACCAAAAATATTATCTTATCTATCAGATCTCACTCTCGTAAGTGACCAAGAAGGGCTTGACAACCAATTTATCAAGTTGGTTGCGAGGTTCTTATTTGTTTGTGTAAGTGCATGGGACTTGAGCATGATCTCCTACTGGATTGATACCTTGGTTCTCAAAAACTGAGGGAAATAATTATGCTGCTTTACTCCATCACCCTTTCCTCTTCAAGGGAAAACCAACGCAGTGCTCAAGAGGTAGCAAGAAGGATTTCTGGCGCTGTTGCCGGGGAGATTTGCGCCAAGTCAAGTGTAACATCCCAAATTTTAAATTTGGAATGTTATACACTAGATCATCATGCATATCATATTTTATTTTGCTTTTGGTCTTGATCCTAGAAAATTCTAAGCAACTCAAGGACCCACGGAGAGAGTTGGGGATTTCGTTATTTACATATTGAGTTTTCTCAAATTATGTAAACAGGATCATTTGATTTTATTTATTTTATCATCAATTATTTCTATTACAAAAATATGAGAGAGGGAATAAAATGACTTTCCCAAAATATAGAAATATTGAAGATTTAAAAAAAAATCAAATAAGTTTTATTTCGGAGTTTTTCGGTATTTTTATTTGAATTTAGGAAAAATGCGCGTTTTCCAAAGTTGTAGTTTGGGCCCAGATAAATGTTCAATTTATCGGGCTTGATTTTAGAAACCCGGAAAAATTTATTTCGTGATTTTTGGAGTCCGTTTAGTATTTCTTTTTATTTTTCTTCCGAGCGTAATAAAAAAAACGCGGAACCGACTTTGGGCCGTACTCGGCCAGGACACCGCTGGCCGGGGCCTTTATAAGGCGCCGCCCGAGAGCCCGAGAGAGCGAGCCGCCCCTGCCCTAACCCTAGCCGCCGCCGCCCCGCCGCCGACTCGCCGGAGTGCGCGCCGCCCGAGGTTCGCCGCTGCCTTGTTTTCCGTGCCATTAAAAAAATTGTTCGTCATTTTTCTTTTTCATCGGATTTTTCCGCGGTTATTTTCTGATTGCGATTTCTGATCCGTTTTTCGTTTTAGTATAACTTTTCGCTCGTTTATCGGAATCAGGCGATTCAAGCGCCTGGAGTTTCGTCTCGAAACCCTCTTTCCGAATAATCAACTTAAACATGTTTTTTCTACTGTAAAATTTGCCCTAGATCCATATTACTAGAACGAAGTTGTTTTCTTTCGCCGTTTGATTTCTTTTGCTTCGTTCGATTTGATTCTTTTGCCAACCAGGGTTCTTAAGTTGAACTTTCTGGTTAGATCTTCTATTTGAGTTTTACCTGTGCATTAGATGAGTACTTATTGTATGCTTGTTGTTTGTCTGTGATAGAATACCCGGAGTGCGCCGCCTGTTACTTCGAATCTCTAGGTTTCGCGGATCATCAGCAAGGCAAGTAACACTTTGATCATACCTTTTTCTACAACCCAGTTTTATTGCATTAGATCAATCCTCACACATTGCATGATTAGGATCTAATTAAATTGTGGGATGGGAAGTAGATGAGGTAGTACCTATTACCTGTTTATTATCAAACCTTTGGGAGTTACTTCTACGTTTGCTTATTATGCCATGCTATGCTAGTAGACGTGGATTGGGTGAGTGATATCCATGACAGATGTGAGATTGTTAATTAATGGTTTATCTAAGGTGGCAACTTAAACACACATCTGGGTGGATTGAGGCACCTGGGTTTCCAGGACTTGCCTGTTTTTTTTGGACCGCCACCCAGGCTCAAAGGGATCATGAGATTATTCATACTAGAAACTTCCGTGTGCAGCCACAAGCAATTATGGGCTCTGGCATAGTTGACTAAGTTGTGCGAACTCTTACAGTGGTAGACTAGCAGATGTAGGGGATGTAGGTGGTACGGTCTACCCGATCGTAAGGTGCTAGCGCTTCTGAAAGACTATGTCTCGGTCATCCGTCTTCTCAAACACCCTGTAGTGCGAGAAACCAAACGGAGGCGATCGAGTCTTGTGGGGAAAAGTGCGCAAACCTCTGCAGAGTGTAATAAACTAATCATGGTTAGCCGTGTCCCCGGTTATGGACATCTTGAGTATCTAGTACTTGGATTTTCATGTGAATCTCAACATGTTACTCTAAATTAATTTTGATGGGTTTTAATGATGTTACTTAATTGGGATTGAGAATGCTGTCAACCATTCTCAATGTTTAACAACCACCATGATAGTAATTAAATTTATTCCTTTGAAGTAGGGAAAAATTGGCTTTACGCAAAAACTGTAACCATAGAGCTTTCCACCAGCCAAATATGCATATAGTATAGCTGTTGCATTCCATTTCTCTATGTGTTACCTTGCCAGCATATTCCATGTGCTGACCCGTTTTCGGGCTGCAACGTTAATGTTGCAGACTTTTCAGACGACGTTAAGGAGTTTTAGGTCGTGGTTCTATACTCAGTGATGCCGTTGGAGTTGATGGACTCACTTATCTTCCAAGCCTTCCGCTGTTATCGTTATTAGATGGCCTTAAGCCATATTTATTGTAATAAGTTCTCTTTGAGACACGATGTAATAAGTGTGTGATTGCCCACTCTGCTATAAATCCTTCGATGTACTGTGTGGTGTCAGCATTACTGATCCAGGGATGACACCGGAGCACAGAGATCACTTTGAGGTCTGGTCGCTACAGAGATGGTATCAGAGCACACGCTGACTGTAGGACACGACCACTAAGCTAAGACCTAGATCACTACTCCACTCTCTTCTCTTCTGACTTCTCATCTTTTCTACTCTTTAGGATGGCGGATGCAAGGAACAAGTTCACACAACCAGATGAAGATACACCCTTTGGACGCCACTTGAAGGAAGTCACTAGATACCTGAACATAGGAGTACCAAGCTTCACGGGAACCTACAACGCCACTTTACCTGAAGAAGAGCGCTGGATGATTCAAGTTCAAGTTCCAGGAAGGACGTTCATGCCAGTCACTGAGCCCATAGAGTTTTCTTTTGATGCACCAACTTGGAGTCTAGGAAAGAGCATGGCAGCTCACATCGCCATGGGACGCATTGGAGAAGTCTACCGCAAGGATCTCAAGGATACTATCTACCAGATTTGTGGGCGCCGAGATGAACACTGGGAGATGATCAGCACCAGGAAAGATAGATCAATTGCAGCTTTTATCCAGGAGTTTAAACTAGCACATTCGACGACAGGAGAATCAGATGTGCGCCGACATGATAGATCTGAAGAAGGCTAAGACTAGAATCAAGGAACTGGAGGAAGAACTCAAGGCTACACGCGAAGATTATGAAGAAGAAATAGAAGTATTGATGGAGAAGAATGACGATCTGATCAAGAAGATTGGAATATTTATGGGAGGCCCGACACCAGTAGATGAAGACGAAGAACCCAAAGAGATTAGCCCGGAAGACTACATCATCATTGACGGCACCGACTCGGAACAAGATAGTAGCGATGATGACTATGTGGATGAAGCAGGGGCAGATATCATGGAGTCTACAACCGTAGAATATTTCTAGTAGACCACCTCATCAGTAGTAGTAGTCCACCATGTAAATATAGTAGTCCGAGCACTTTTGTGATAGTTAGACCGATTGTATGCCTTTGTTTGATTGATTGAAGTGAATTGTGTGCTTTTGCCTCATGTGCATATGGGTAGTGTTTTCCCTTTAGACCCCCTCTATTCTTATATCTCATCTTTTCTAAACCCTCAGATGCCTCCGAGACGTGACCCCGGATTTGCCTTTCCGCCGGAGCTCACCCAGTTGATCCAGCAGCAGAACACCTTGATGCAGTTGCTAGTTCAGAATCAGAATCAGGGGAACAACAACAACAACCCACCACCACCACCGGTTGACCACTTAGCCCGTTTTCTTAGGCTAAATCCGCCGGTGTTTTCCAGTAGCACCGAGCCGATAGTAGCAGATGATTGGCTCCGCAAGATAGCTAGGGAGTTGACCACAGCAGGATGCACAGATGTGGAGAAGGTTAAGTTTGCCGCACATCAGTTAGAAGGACCCGCAGCATCCTGGTGGGAGAATTTCACAGCCACCTTCCCAGTCAACACTGTCACATGGGACCAGTTTCAGCAGGCTTTTCGTACTGCCCATGTTTCAGCAGGAGCAATGGCCATGAAGAAGCGTGAGTTTCGTAACTTGTGCCAAGGAGGACGGACAGTTGGCCAGTATGTGGAGGAGTTTAGTAAGCTAGCACGTTATGCCCCAGATGACGTTGCTACGGATGCAGCTAAGCAGGAGAAATTCCTGGAAGGACTGATGAGTGTGAGGCAAGTTTCCAGGAGTTGAAGAAACGTTTGGTTACCTCACCAGTGTTGATTTTGCCAGATCAAACCAAGGACTATGAGGTGTATTGCGACACTTCACGTCGAGGACTTCGAGCAGTGCTTATGCAGGAAGGGAGAGTTGTTTCGTATGCTTCACGACAACTGAAGCCCCACGAATTGAGTTATGCTACGCATGATTTGGAGTTAGCAGCCGTAGTGCATGCATTGAAGACATGGAGACATTTCCTCATTGGAAATCATTGTGAGGTGTACACGGATCATAAGAGTCTGAAGTACATTTTCACGCAGAAGGAGTTGAATCTCAGACAAAGGAGATGGTTGGAGCTTATCAAAGATTATGATATGAAATTGCATTATCATCCCGGAAAAGCTAATGTAGTAGCTGATGCATTAAGCCGCAAGAGCCATGTCAATACGTTAATGACGGGAGAAATACCCAAGGAGTTAGCAGAAAATCTTCGTGAGCTATGTTTGGAGATAGTTCCGAGAGGCTATTTAGCAGCGCTAGAAATTCAGTCAACCTTGATGGACAGAATCAGAGAAGCTCAGAAAACTGACAAAGAGATTGCCGCTATAAAGGAGAAACTGAGCAAGGGAAAAGCTAAAGGATTTCGTGAGGATGAGCACAACACCCTATGGTTTGAAGACCGTGTTTACGTGCCCAATGACCCGGAGATCAGAAAGTTGATTCTGCAAGAGGCACATGATTCACCGTATTCGATTCACCCAGGAAATACCAAGATGTATTTGGATTTGAAGGATATTTTCTGGTGGACCGGAATGAAGAAGGATATTGCGGAGTATGTAGCAGTTTGTGACGTATGTCAGAGAGTAAAGGCAGAGCATCAGAAGCCAGCAGGATTGTTGCAACCATTGCCGATACCCGAATGGAAGTGGGATAAGCTAGGAATGCATTTTATCACGGGATTACCAAGGACTCGTTCAGGCTATGACTCGATTTGGGTTGTAGTCGATCGATTGATGAAGGTAGCTCATTTCATCCCAGTAAAGATCACTTACACCAGTGCTAAGTTGGCAAAGATATACATGACCAGGATCGTATGTTTGCATGGAGTTCCGAGGAGCATCGTATCAGATAGAGGAACCCAGTTTACCTCAAAGTTCTGGAAGCAGTTGCATGAGACTCTGGGTACTAGGTTAGAATTTAGTACAGCTTTTCATCCGCAGACAGATGGACAGACCGAGAGAGTCAATCAGATTTTGGAGGATATGCTGAGAGCTTGTGCGCTAGATTATGGATCTAGTTGGGACGATAATTTGCCATATGCAGAGTTCTCTTACAATAATAGCTATCAGACCAGTTTGAAGATGGCCCCTTTCGAGGCTTTGTACGGAAGGAGGTGCAGGACACCGTTGTCATGGGACGAAGTTGGAGACCGCCAGTTGTTTGGACCAGATCTGATTAAGGAGTCTGAACAGAAGGTGAAGCTGATTCGCGATAGGCTCAAGGTAGCCCAGTCCAGGCAGAAGAGCTACGCAGATTCTAAACGCAAGGAGACAGTTTACGAAGTCGGAGACAGAGCTTATCTCTGAGTATCCCCACTTCGAGGGATTAAGCGCTTTGGAGTTAAGGGGAAGTTAGCACCACGATTTGTAGGACCATATCGAGTTTTGGAGCGTATGGGAGAAGTGGCTTACAAGTTGGAATTGCCAGAAGGATTAACAGGAGTTCATGATGTGTTTCACGTTTCTCAGTTGAAGAAGTGTCACGCGGAAATGGCTGACATACCTTTGAGAGACACAGTGCCATTGGAAGCAATTCAGTTGGATAACAATTTGACCTATAAGGAGAAACCAGTTAAGATTCTTGATTTTGCCAGCCGAGTTACTCGTAGCAAGGTTATCAAGTTTTGCAAAGTTCAGTGGAGCCATCACACGGAGGATGAAGCCACCTGGGAGAGAGAGGAAGATTTGCTCAAGGACCACCCTCACCTATTTTCTAGCCAACCCGAATCTCAAGGGCGAGATTCATCTTAAGGGGGGTAGGTTTGTAACATCCCAAATTTTAAATTTGGAATGTTATACACTAGATCATCATGCATATCATATTTTATTTTGCTTTTGGTCTTGATCCTAGAAAATCCTAAGCAACTCAAGGACCCACGGAGAGAGTTGGGGATTTCGTTATTTACATATTGAGTTTTCTCAAATTATGTAAACAGGATCATTTGATTTTATTTATTTTATCATCAATTATTTCTATTACAAAAATATGAGAGAGGGAATAAAATGACTTTCCCAAAATATAGAAATATTGAGGATTTAATAAAAAAATCAAATAAGTTTTATTTCGGAGTTTTTCGGTATTTTTATTTGAATTTAGGAAAAATGCGCGTTTTTCAAAGTTGTAG
Organism: Triticum urartu; assembly: GCF_003073215.2. NCBI lineage: Eukaryota > Viridiplantae > Streptophyta > Magnoliopsida > Poales > Poaceae > Triticum > Triticum urartu. The sequence continues at coordinate 497,308,296 of NC_053028.1, read as the reverse complement.
TTTCGGCCCAGATAAATGTTCACTTTATCGGGCTTGATTTTAGAAACCCGAGAAAATTTATTTCGTGATTTTTGGAGTCTGTTTAGTATTTCTTTTTATTTTTCTTCCGAGCGTAATAAAAAAAACGCGGAACCGACTTTGGGCCGTACTCGGCCAGGACACCGCTGGCCGGGGCCTTTATAAGGCGCCGCCCGAGAGCCCGAGAGAGCCAGCCGCCCCTGCCCTAACCCTAGCCGCCGCCTCCAGCCGCCATCGCCGCCCCGCCGCCGACTCGCCGGAGTGCGCGCCGCCCGAGGTTCGCCGCTGCCTTGTTTTCCGTGCCATTAAAAAAAATTGTTCGTCGTTTTTCTTTTTCATCGGATTTTTCCGCGGTTATTTTTTGATCGCGATTTCTGATCCGTTTTTCGTTTTAGTATAACTTTTCGCTCGTTTATCGGAATCAAGCAATTCAAGCACCTGGAGTTTCGTCTCGAAACCCTATTTCTAAATAATCAACTTAAACATGTTTTTGCTACTGTAAAATTTGCCCTAGATCCAGATTACTAGAACGAAGTTGTTTTCTTTCGCCGTTTGATTTCTTTTGCTTCGTTCGATTTGATTCTTTTGCCAACCAGGGTTCTTAAGTTGAACTTTCTAGTTAGATATTCTATTTGAGTTTTACCTGTGCATTAGATGAGTACTTATTGTATTCTTGTTGTTTGTCTGCGATAGAATACCCGAAGTGCGCCGCCTGTTACTTCGAATCTCTAGGTTTCGCGGATCATCAGCAAGGCAAGTAACACTTTGATCATACCTTTTTCTACAACCCAGTTTTATTGCATTAGATCAATCCTCACACATTGCATGATTAGGATCTAATTAAATTGTGGGATGGGAAGTAGATGAGGTAGTACCTATTACCTGTTTATTATCAAACCTTTGGGAGTTACTTCTACGTTTGCTTATTATGCCATGCTATGCTAGTAGACGTGGATTGGGTGAGTGATATCCATGACAGATGTGAGATTGTTAATTAATGGTTTATCTAAGGTGGCAACTTAAACACACATCTGGGTGGATTGAGGCACCTGGGGTTTCCAGGACTTGCCTGTTTTATTTTGGACCGCCACCCAGGCTCAAAGGGATCATGAGATTATTCATACTAGAAACTTCCGTGTGCAGCCACAAGCCATTATGGGCTCTGGCATAGTTGACTAAGTTGTGCGAACTCTTACAGTGGTAGACTAGCAGATGTAGGGGATGTAGGTGGTACGGTCTACCCGATCGTAAGGTGCTAGCGCTTCTGAAAGAATATGTCTCGGTCATCCGTTTCTCAAACACCATGTAGTGCGAGAAACCAAACGGAGGCGATCGAGTCTTGTGGGGAAAAGTGCGCAAACCTCTGCAGAGTGTAACAAACTAATCATGGTTAGCCGTGTCCCTGGTTATGGACAATCTTGAGTATCTAGTACCTGGATTATCATGTGAATCTCAACATGTTACTCTAAAGTTAATTTTGTTGGGTTTAATGATGTTACTTAATTGGGATTGAGAATGCTGTCAACCATTCTCAATGTTTAACAACCACCATGATAGTAATTAAATTTATTCCTTTGAAGTAGGGAAAAATTGGCTTTACGCAAAAACTGTAACCATAGAGCTTTCCACCAGCCAAATATGCATATAGTATAGCTGTTGCATTCCATTATTCTCTATGTGTTATTTTGCCAGCATATTCCATGTGCTGACCCGTTTTCGGGCTGCAACATTAATGTTGCAGACTTTTCAGACGACGGTTAAGGAGTTCTTAGGTCGTGGTTCTATACTCAGTGATGCCGTTGGAGTTGATGGACTCACTTATCTTCCAAGCCTTCCGCTGTTATCGTTATTAGATGGCCTTAAGCCATATTTATTGTAATAAGTTCTCTTTTGAGACACTCGATGTAATAAGTGTATGATTGCTACTCTGCTATAAATCCTCCGAGTACTGTGTGGTGTCAGCATTACTGATCCAGGGATGACACCGGAGCACAGAGATCAGACTGTTTGAGGTCTGGTCGCTACAGAGATGGTATCAGAGCACACGCTGACTGTAGGACACGGCCACTAAGCTAAAGACCTAGATCACTACTCACTCTCTTCTCTTCTGACTTCTCATCTTTTCTACTCTTTAGGATGGCGGATGCAAGGAACAAGTTCACCCAACCAGATGAAGATACACCCTTTGGACGCCACTTGAAGGAAGTCACTAGATACCTGAACATAGGAGTACCAAGCTTCACAGGAACCTACAACGCCACTTTACCTGAAGAAGAGCGCTGGATGATTCAAGTTCAAGTTCCAGGAAGGACGTTCATGCTAGTCACTGAGCCCATAGAGTTTTCTTTTGATGCACCAACTTGGAGTCTAGGAAAGAGCATGGCAGCTCACATCGCCATGGGACGCATTGGAGAAGTCTACCGCAAGTATCTTAAGGATACTATCTACCAGATTTGTGGGCGCCGAGATGAACACTGGGAGATGATCAGCACCAGGAAAGATAGATCAATTGCAGCTTTTATTCAGGAGTTAAACTAGCACATTCGACGACAGGAGAATCAGATGTGCGCCGACATGATAGATCTGAAGAAGGCTAAGACTAGAATCAAGGAACTGGAGGAAGAACTCAAGGCTACACGCGAAGATTATGAAGAAGAAATAGAAGTATTGATGGAGAAGAATGACGATCTGATCAAGAAGATTGGAATATTTATGGGAGGCCCGACACCAGTAGATGAAGACGAAGAACCCAAAGAGATTAGCCCGGAAGACTACATCATCATTGACGGCACCGACTCGGAACAAGATAGTAGCGATGATGACTATGTGGATGAAGCAGGGGCAGATATCATGGAGTCTACAACCGTAGAATATTTCTAGTAGACCACCTCATCAGTAGTAGTAGTCCACCATGTAAATATAGTAGTCCGAGCACTTTTGTGATAGTTAGACCGATTGTATGCCTTTGTTTGATTGATTGAAGTGAATTGTGTGCTTTTGCCTCATGTGCATATGGGTCCATGGATTATACGCACTCTCACCCTTCCACCATTGCTAGCCTCTCTAGTATCATGCAATTTTTGACGGTACCATAAACCCACCATATACCTTCCTCAAAACAGCCACCATACCTACCTATTATGGCATTTCCATAGCCATTCCGAGATATATTGCCATGCAACTTTCCATTGTTCCGTTCTTATGACACGCTTCATCATTGTTATATTGCTTGCATGATCATGTAGTTGACATTGTATTTGTGGCAAAGCCACCGTTCATAATTTTCATACATGTCACTCATGCATCATTGCACATCCCGGTACACCACCGGAGGCATTCACATAGAGTCATATTTTGTTCTAAGTATTGAGTTGTAATTCTTGAGTTGTAAGTAAGTAAAGTGTGATGATCATCATTATTAGAGCATTGTCCCAAGTGAGGAAAGGATGATGGAGACTATGATTCCCCCACAAGTCGGGATGAGACTCCGGACGAAAAGAAAGGAGAAAAGAGGCCAAAAAAGAAGGCCCAAATAAAATGAGAGAAAAGAGAGAATGGACAATGTTACTATCCTTTTTCCACACTTGTGCTTCAAAGTAGCACCATGTTCTTCATATAGAGAGTCTCCTATGGTATCATTTTCATATACTAGTGGGAATTTTTCATTATAGAACTTGGCTTGTATATTCCAATGATGGGCTTCCTCAAAATGCTCTAGGTCTTCGTGAGCAAGCAAGTTGGATGCACACCCACTTAGTTTGTTTTGTTGAGCTTTCATATACTTATAGCTCTAGTGCATCCGTTGCATGGCAATCCCTACTCACTCACATTGATATCTATTAATGGGCATCTCCATAGCCCATTGATACGCCTAGTTGATGTGAGACTATCTTCTCCTTTTTGTCTTCTCCACAACCACCATTCTATTCCACCATAGTGCTATATCCGTGGCTCACGCTCATATATTGCGTGAAGATTGAAAAAGTTTGAGAACATCAAAATTATGAAACAATTGCCTGGCTTGTCATCGGGGTTGTGCATGATTTAAATATTTTGTGTGGTGAAGATAGAGCATAGCAAGACTATATGATTTTGTAGGGATAACTTTCTTTGGCCATTTTATTTTGAGAAGACATGATTGCTTAGTTAGTATGCTTGAGGTATTATTATTTTTATGTCAATATTAAACTTTTATCTTGAATCTTATGGATCTGAACATTCATGCCACATTAAAGAAAAATTACATTGAGAAATATGTTACAAAGAATTCCACATCAAAAATTCTTCTTTTATCATTTACCTACTCGAGGACGAGCAGGAATTAAGCTTGGGGATGCTTGATACGTCTCCAACGTATCTATAATTTTTTATTGCTCCATGCTATTATATTATCTATTTTGGATGTTAATGGGCTTTATTTTACACTTCTATATCATTTTTGGGACTAACCTACTAACCGGAGGCCCAGCCCAAATTGTTGTTTTTGCCTATTTTAGGGTTTCGAACGGAGTCCAAACAGAATGAAACCTTCGGGAACGTGATTTTCTCAACAAACGTGATCCAGGAGACTTGGAGTGGTCGTCAAGAAACAAGGGAGGAAGGCACGAGGCAGGGGGGCGCGCCTACCCCCCCCCCCCTGGGCGCGCCCTCCACCCTCGTGGGCCCTCCGTTACTCCACTGACGTACTTCTTCCTCCTATATATATTCACATACCCCCCAAACATCCAGGAGCACCACGAAAACCTAATTCCACCACCGCAACCTTCTGTACTCGAGAGATCCCATCTCGGGGCCTTTTCCGGAGCTCCGCCGTAGGGGGCATTGATCACGGAGGGCCTCTACATCAACTCCATGGCCTCTCCGGTGATGTGTGAGTAGTTTACTTCAGACCTACGGGTCCATAGTTATTAGCTAGATGGCTTCTTCTCTCTCTTTGGATCTCAATACAAAGTTCTCCTCGATTTTCTTGGAGATCTATTCGATGTAATCTTCTTTTGTGGTGTATTTGTCGAGATCCGATGAATTATGGGTTTATGATCCAGATTATCTATGAACAATATTTGATTCTCCTCTGAATTCTTTTATGTATGATTGGTTTATCTTTGCAAGTCTCTTCGAATTATCAGTTTGGTTTGGCCTACTAGATTGATCTTTCTTGCAATGGGAGAAGTGCTTAGCTTTGGGTTCAATCTTGTGGTGTTCTATCCCAGTGACAGAAAGGGAACCGATACGTATTGTATTGTTGCCATTGAGGATAAAAATATGGGGTTTATATCATATTGCATGAGTTTATCCCTCTACATCATGTCATTTTCCTTAAAGCATTACTCTATTCTCTTGAACTTAATACTCTAGATGCATGCTACATAGCGGTCGATGTGTGGAGTAATAGTAGTAGATGCAGAATCGTTTCGGTGTAATTGTCTCGGACATGATGCCTATATACATGATCATACCTAGATATTCTCATAACTATGCTCAATTCTATCAATTGCTCGACAGTAATTCATTTACGCACTGTAATACTTATGCTCTTGAGAGAAGCCACTAGTGAAACCTATGGCCCCCGGGTCTATCTTCTATCATATTAATATTCCAATACTTAGTTATTTCTATTGCCATTTATTTTACTTTGCATCTTTTACTTCTCTTTATCATAAAAATACCAAAAAAATATTGTCTTATCTATCAGATCTCACTCTCGTAAGTGACCGAGAAGGGCTTGACAACCCCTTTATCGCGTTGGTTGTGAGGTTCTTATTTGTTTGTGTAGGTGTGTGGGACTTGAGCATGATCTCCTACTGGATTGATACCTTGGTTCTCAAAAAATGAGGGAAATACTCACGCTGCTTTACTGCATCACCCTTTCCTCTTCAAGGGAAAACCAACATAGTGCTCAAGAGATAGCACCGGGCTACTGAGTTAAACCATTTTTCGAAGACTTTTAAGATGGACCTCACATTAACCAATCGTCGTTTTAACTTTGACAAGTTCAGGGTCTATGAGATTGACTTGTCAAACGTTCGGCGGGTCATACAAGGATTGCCTGGACGGAGTGGCTTACTTAAAGAGGCAGGATAACCCGGTGTTTTAGGTGAATACACATGGCTTCCAAGCCTGGCTTGATAGCCTATTGCAAGGGTGTAAGCTCTTTGTTCTTTGAGAAGCAAAGAGCCCCCAAGCAACATTTGAGTTGTGCTCGGTGGGCGCCAATGTTTGAGTTGTGTTGTTGCAACACTCTCTTTGGCCCCACATGATTTCCTTTTGGCCTTAAGCCGATCAAGAGGTGTAGCTATGGTTCAAATACAACCAAGCCCCCAAGTGATTTCCCTAATGGCCTTATGCCAATCAAGAGGTGTAGCTATGGTTCGAATACGACCAAGCCCCCAAGTGATTTCCTTTGATGTATGTGGCTTTCTAAGCCGGATCAATTGGAAATAAAACTCTGCTTTATAAATAGAAGCCCCCATGTAACCACACACAATGTAATAAAAACAACAGAGACCCCGCTTTAGCTGAGGCTCTGGTTTATTATATTGATCATAATATATACATTGTCATAACTATGTACATAAGAAGAGACTGTGGCTCAAGTATAGTAAGGCCAAAGATGAGTTATATTCCACGGTTGTTGGGTCTCCTCCTCCGATTTATGTGAGTCTTTGTGCTCTCAAACATCGATAAGGTAGTATGGTCCATTGTGCAGATTTTTGCTAACCACAAAAGGTCCTTCCCAAGGTGGGGACAACTTGTGCATATCAGTCTGATCCTGGATGAGCCGGAGCACTAGATCACCTTCTTGAAAAGTTCTGGTTTTAACCCGACAGTTGTGATAACGTCGCGGGTCTTGCTGATAAATCGCCGAACGAGCCGCTGCAATATCACGCTCCTCATCTAACAGGTCCAGTGAATCCTGACGTGCTTTCTCATTATCAACTTCAACATAAGCCGCCACACGGGGCGAGTCATGACGGATGTCACTAGGGAGAACCGCCTCTGCTCCGTAAACCATCAAGAAAGGCGTGTAACCCGTAGATTTGTTCGGTGTGGTATTGATACTCCATAACACAGAAGGTAACTCCTCCACCCAACAACCCGGCGTCCGCTTTAAAGGAACCATAAGCCGGGGCTTGATGCCTCTCAAAATTTCTTGATTGGCTCTCTCTGCTTGACCATTAGATTGGGGGTGAGCCACTAATGACACATCAAGCCGGATGTGCTCACGTTGACAAAATTCTTCCATGGCACCCTTGGACAGATTAGTACCATTATCGGTTATGATGCTGTGTGGAAAACCAAAACGGAAGATCACCTTTTTGATGAATTGAACCGTCGTGGATGCATCACACTTACTGATTGGCTCTGCCTCTACCCACTTGGTGAACTTATCAACCGCCACCAGTAGGTGGGTCTTCTTGTCCTTGGACCTCTTAAAGGGCCCAACCATATCCAACCCCCAAGTTGCAAACGGCCAACTGATTGGAATCACCCTTAATTCTTGAGCCGGAACATGAGCGCGGCGTGCAAACTTCTGAAAACCGTCACACCTCTTTACCAAATCCTCAGCATCAGCATGAGCCGTCAACCAATAGAAGCCGTGACGAAAAGCATTAGCTACCAAGGATTTTGAACTGGCGTGGTGACCACAATCACCTTCGTGGATCTCACGCAAAATCTCACAGCCTTCTTGAGGAGACACACAATGCTGAAATGCCCCTGTTACACTGCAATGATGTAACTCCCCATTGATAATGGTCATTGATTTGGATCACCGGATTATCTGCCTGGCCAAGTCTTCATCCTCTGGTAACTCGCACCGGTTCATGTACGCCAGGTATGGGACTGTCCAATCCGGGATAACGTGAAGGGCCGCCACCAATTGAGCCTCCGGGTCAGGAACAGCCAAATCCTCCTCTGTAGGTATCTTGACCGACGGATTATGTAGCACATCCAGAAAGACATTGGGCGGCACCGGTTTACGTTGAGAGCCTAAGAGACTTAAAGCATCCGCTGCTTCATTCTTTCACCGGTCTATATGGTCAACCTAATAACCCTTGAAATGACCAGCCACTATGTCCACCTCTCGTCGATACGCCGCCATGAGTGGATCCTTGGAATCCCAAATGCCAGACACCTGTTGAGCTACCAGGTCTGAGTCACCAAAGCACTTAACCCGGCTTAAATTCATCTCCTTAGCCATCCGAAGACCATGGAGCAAGGCCTCATATTCAGCTGCATTGTTAGTGCAAGGGGACATTAAACGGAGAACATAACAAAACTTATCACCTCGTGGGGAAGTTAATACGACTCCAGCCCCCGAGCCCTCCAATTGTCTGGACCCATCAAAATGAATAGTCCAATAAGTGTTATCTGGCTTTTCCTCTGGTGCCTGCAACTCTGTCCAATCATTGATGAAATCTACAAGTGCTTGGGACTTGATTGTTGTGCGAGGCATATATTTTAACCCGTGAGGTCCAAGCTCAATGGCCCATTTGGCAACCCGGCCAGTTGCTTCCCTGTTTTGGATGATATCCCCCAAGGGGGCAGAACTGACCATAGTGATAGGATGACCCTGAAAATACTGCTTGAGCTTCCGGCTTGCCATGAAAACTCCATACACCAGTTCCTGCCAATGTGGGTACCTCTGCTTGGACTCAATAAGCACCTCACTAATATAATAAACCCGCCGTTGAACCGAATACTCCTTTCCGGCCTCCTTGCGCTCCACAACAATAGCCACACTGACAGCCCGAGCATTAGCAGCCACGTATAACAGCAAGGGCTCTTTATCAACAGGAGCAGCAAGGATAGGCGGCTCAGCTAGCTGCCGCTTTAAACTCTCAAAGGCTTCATTGGCAGCATCACTCCAGACGAAATGATCTGTCTTCTTCATCATCTGATAAAGAGGAATTGCCTTTTCTCCCAAACGGCTGATAAACCGGCTCAATGCTACAATACGACCTGCCAGACGCTGGACATCATTAATACACGCTGGTTTAGCCAGGGATGTAATAGCCTTGGTCTTCTCCGGATTAGCTTCAATGCCCTTGTTAGACACTAGAAAACCAAAGAGCTTGCCTGCCGGTACACAAAAGACACATTTGGCCGGATTAAGCATCATCTTATAAACCCGGAGGTTATCAAAAGTCTCCTTCAAGTCATCTATCAATGTTTCCTCCTTTCTGGACTTTACCACAATATCATCCACATAAGCAAGAACATTGCGCCCAATTTGATTATGAAGACAATTTTGTACACAGCGCTGATAAGTCGCCTGGGCACTCTTGAGCCCAAAAGGAATTATTCGCAATAAAATATTGGCTACAATTGAGGAGGTCTTATCAATGAAATTTCCATGTACACGGGATCTAGAGAACAAAAGCATTCCACGACCTACCAAGGGGCTGTTAAAAAAAGAAAGCTCTTCCTTGAATTTACTTTATTTTTATTCCTTTTTCAAACTCCAACCAAAGTAGATTCGAAGACGAGTCACTTCAATTATCCTTTTAAGCATAGATACACAGCAGAAGGCTCCAAAGGGAGTTATAAAAGTTGTCTTCTCTTGGTCCTTAACTGCCATTTTGATCTGATGGTAACCAGAATAAGCATCCAGAAAACACAAACGGTCACAACCCGCCGTAGCATCAATGATTTGATTAATACGAGGGAGAGCAAACGGATCAGCTGGACAAGCCTTGTTCAAATCTGTGTAGTCCACACACATACGCCAAGTGCCGTTCTTCTTAAGTACCAGCACCGGATTAGCAAGCCACTCAAGGTGAAAGACCTCCACAATAAACCCTGCTGCCAAAAGCCGGGCTACCTCCTCACCAATAGCCTTGTGCCTTTCTTCATTGAAGCGGCGGAGAAACTGCCTGACCGGTTTAAACTTAGGATCTATATTAAGAGTGTGCTCAGCAAGTTCCCTCAGTACACCTGGCATGTCAGAAGGCTTCCATGCAAAGATGTCCCCGTTCTCACAAATGAACTCGATGAGCGCGCTTTCCTATTTTGGATCCAGGTTAGCGTTGATGCTGAACTGCCTGGATGAATCGCCAGGAACAAAGTCAACCAGCTTAGTCTCCTCAGCCGATTTAAACTTCAAAGCCAGATCATGCTCTGTAGTTGGCTTTTTCAGAGAAGTCATATCTGCCGGATCAACGTTGTCCTTATAGAACTTCAGCTCCTCCGTTGCACAAACCGACTCAGCATAAGCCGCATCACCTTCTTCACATTCCAAAGCAATCTTTCGGCTCCCTGATACGTCTCCAACGTATCTATAATTTTTGATTGTTCCATGCTATTATATTATCAACTTTGGATGTTTATGGGCTTTATTATACACTTTTATATTATTTTTTGGGACTAACCTATTAACCTAAAGCCCAGTGCCAGTTTCTGTTTTTTTCTTGTTTTAGAGTATCACGGAAAAGGAAAATCAAATGGAGTCCAATTGACCTGAAACTTCATGGAACTTTTTTTTCGATCAGAAGAAGCCCGGGAGACTTGGAGTCCACGTAAGGGAAGCTTCGAGGAGGCCACGAGGTAGGGGGCGTGTCCACCCCCCTGGGCGCGCCCTCCACCATCATGGGCTCCTCGTGGCCCCCCTGACGCACTTCTACCTCCTATATATCTCCATATACCCTAAAAACATCTGGGAGCACAATAGATCGGGAGTTTCACCGCCAGAAGCCACCGTAAGCCAATCTAGACTCGTTCTGGCACCTTGCCAGAGGGGGCAATCCCTCTCCGGTGGCCGTCTTCATCATCCCGATGCTCTCCATGACGAGGAGGAAGTAGTTCTCCCTCGGGACTGAGGGTATGTACCAGTAGCTATGTGTTTGATCTCTCTCTCGTGTTCTTCATGTGATACGATCTTGATGTATCGCGAGCTTTGCTATTATATTTGGATCCTATGATGTTTCTTCCCCCCTCTACTCTCTTGTAATAGATTGAGTTTCCCCTTTGAAGTTATCTTATCCGATTGAGTCTTTAAAGATTTGAGAACACTTGATGTATGTCTTGCCGTGCGTATCTGTGGTGACAATGGGATACCACGTGATTCACTTGATGTATGTTTTGGTGATCAACTTGCGGGTTCCGCCCATGAACCTATGCATAGGGGTTGGCACACGTTTTCGTCGTGATTCTCCGGTAGAAACTTTGGGGCACTCTTTGAGGTTCTATGTGTTGGTTGAATAGATGAATCTGAGATTGTGTGATGCATATCGTATAATCATACCCGCGGATACTTGAGGTGACATTGGAGTATCTAGGTGACATTAGTGTTTTGGTTGATGTGTGTCTTAAGGTGTTATTCTAGTACGAACTCTAGGGCATTTTGTGACACTTATAGGAATAGCCCAACGGATTGATTGGAAAGAATAACTTTGAGGTGGTTTTGTACCCTACCATAATCTCTTCGTTTGTTCTTCGCTATTAGTGACTTTGGAGTGACTCTTTGTTGCATGTTGAGGGATAGTTATGTGATCCAATTATGTTATTATTGTTGAGGGAACTTGCACTAGAGAAAGTATGAACCCTAGGCCTTGTTTACTATCATTGCAATACCGTTTATGCTCACTTTTATCATTAGTTACCTTGCTGTTTTTATATTTTCAGATTACAAAAACCTTTATCTACTATCCATATACCACTTGTATCACCATCTCTTCGCCGTACTAGTGCACCTATACAATTTACCATTGTATTGGGTGTGTTGGGGACACAAGAGACTCTTTGTTATTTGGTTGCAGGGTTGCTTGAGAGAGACCATCTTCATCCTACGCCTCCTACGAATTGATAAACCTTAGGTCATCCACTTGAGGGAAATTTTCTACTGTCCTATAAAACCTCTACACTTGGAGGCCCAACAACGTCTATAAGAAGAAGGTTGTGTAGTAGACATCAAGATCTTTTCTGGCGCCGTTGCCGGTGAGGTTAGCGCTTGAAGGTATATCTTTAGATCTTGCAATCGAGTCTTTTAGTTTCGTGTTTTATCACTAGTTTAGTTTATAAAAGAAAACTAAAAATGGAATTAAGTTTGCCTCATACGCTTCATCTTTTTAATATCTTTCGTGAGAATAAGGATTCCGATAATTGTGCTCAAGTGATAGAAGAAGAATGCATTAGAATGTTTGGCACTAAATATTTGAATGATGAGCATGATTGCAATGTTGTTAGTATGAATCCCTTGAATATCTATGATGCTAATGATATGCAAAGCCACAAGCTTGGGGAAGCTATGTTTGATGAAGATGATATTTTTTGTCCCCCAAGTTTTGATGAGCAAATTTATTATGATGAAAGCATGCCTCCTATCTATGATGATTATTGTGATGACACATATTCTTGAAAAAATAATGATGAAACTTTTGATCTTGATTTCAATTTTCAATCCCATGATAGTAACTTTGTTGAGTTTGCTCCCACTATTATTCATGAGAAGAATTTTGCTTGTGTGGAGAGTAATAAAATTTCTATGCTTGAAGATCATGAAAAGAATGCTTTAGGTGCTGGTTATATTGTTGAATTCATTCATGATTCTACTGAAAATTATTATGAGGGAGGAATATATGCTTGTAGGAATTGCAATAATATCAAGTTTCCTCCCTATGTGCTTAAAGTTTTGAAGTTATGCTTGTTTTGCCCTCCTGTGCTAGTTGATTATTGTTCCCACAAGTTGTTTGATCACAAAATCCCTATGCATAGGAAGTGGGTTAGGCTTAAATGTGCTAGTCATATTCTTCATGATGCTCTCTTTATGTTTCAATTCTTATCCTTTATGGGAGCATCATTGTAATTATCATGCCTAGCTAGGGGCGTTAAACGATAGCGCTTGTTGGGAGGCAACCCAATTTTATTTTAGTTCCTTGATTTTTGTTCCTGTTTAGTAATAAATAATTTATCTAGACTCTGTTTAGATGTGGTTTTATGCTTTTAATTAGTGTTTGTGCCAAGTAGAACCTTCGGGAAGACTTGGGAAAGTCTTGTTGATCATGCTGTAAAAAACAGAAACTTTAGCGCTCACGAGAATTGCTGCCATTTTTATTTGGAAAGTTCTATTTAGTTAATTCTTTTTGCAGACGATTAATAGATAAATTCCTCAGGTCCAGCAGTTTATTTGAGAATTTTATGAGTTACAGAAGTATACGTTTGATCCAGATTACTACAGACTGTTCTGTTTTTGACAGATTCTGTTTTTCATGTGTTGTCTACTTATTTTTATGAATCTATGGCTAGTAAAAGAGTTTATAAACCATAGAGAAGTTGGAATACAGTAGGTTTAACACCGATATAAATAAAAAATGAGTTAATTACAGTACCTTGAAGTGGTAATTTATTTTCTTATACTAACGGAGCTTACGAGTTTTCTGTGAAGTTTTGTGTTGTGAAGTTTTCAAGTGTTGGGTAAGGATTCGATGGACTGTGGAATAAGGAGTGGAAAGAGCCTAATCTTGGGTATTCCCAAGGCACCCCAAGGTAATATTCAAGGGTAGCCAAGAGCCTAAGCTTGGGGATGCCCCGGAAGGCATCCCCTCTTTCGTCTTCGTTCATCGGTAACTTTACTTGGAGCTATATTTTTATTCACCACATGATATGTGTTTTGCTTGGAGCGTCAATTTATTTTGTTAAGATTTGCTTGCTGTTATTTAGAACAATGTTTTGCATCTTTTATTTCAATAAAAGTGGCATTGATAGCCTTTACTATGCCTATTTTAGAAGTCCACATGTTGTTGTTTGAAAACAGAAAGTTTACCGCTCTTGCAATAATTACCTAGAAAAGTCAGAATGTGATAAAATGTTGAAACCTTTTGAATATTAAGCTCTGATAAATTTACTACAGTGGGAATTTTCTTTCATAATTTTTTGAGCTAGGGAAGTTTGGATGTCGCTGCATTCTTTACAGACTGTCCTGTTTAAGCAGATTGCTGTTATGTTTGCATTGTTTGCATATGTTTGCTTATTTAATGATTCTATTTGAGGATAGGACTATTAAATATGCAGAGGCATTTAGTATTCAATGTTGAATAATAATTTTAGTATTTGCTACAGTAGAGTATGATAAGGTTTTTGCAATGATTTATACTAACTTATCTCACGAGTCCTTGTTGAGTTTTGTGTGGATGAAGCTTTTGAGATTTAGGGAGGCCGTGATGTGAGAGGAATTAAGGAGACACAAAAGCTCAATATTGGGGATTCCCAAGGCATCCCAAGATAATATTTCAATAAGTCTCAAGCATCTAAGCTTGGGGATGCCCCGGTTGGCATCCCGCCTTTCTTCTTCAACAACTATCGGTTAGTTTCGGTTGATCCTAAGTTTTTGCTTCTTCACATGATGTTTGCCATTCTTAGAATGCCATTTTATTTTGTTTTTCTTGCTGTTTGAATAAAGTATCAATATCTGAAATTATTAAATGTTAAAGAGTCTTCGCATAGTTGCATAATTATTCGACTACTCATTGATCTTCACTTATATCTTTCGGAGTAGTTTGTCATTTGCTCTAGTGCTTCACTTATATCTTTTAGAGCATGGTGGTAGTTTTATTTTGAAGAAATAGATGAAATCTCATGATTCACTTATATTATTTTGAGAGTCCTAAGCAGCATGGTAATTTGCTTTGGTTATGAATTTAGTCCTAATATGATGGGCATCCAAGAGGGATATAATAAAAACTTTCATATAAAGTGCATTGAACACTATGAGAAGTTTGATACTTGATGATTGTTTTGAGATATGAAGATGGTGATATTAGAGTCATGCTAGTTGAGTAGTTGTGAGTTTGAGAATTACTTGTGTTGAAGTTTGTGATTCCCATAGCATGCATGTATGGTGAACCGTTATGTGATGAAGTCGGAGCATGATTTATTTATTGATTGTCTTCCTTATGAGTGGCAGTCGGGGACGAGCGATGGTCTTTTCCTACCAATCTATCCCCCTAGGAGCATGCGCGTAGTACTTTTTTACGATAACTAATAGATTTTTGCAATAAGTATGTGAGTTCTTTATGACTAATGTTGAGTCCATGGATTATACGCACTCTCACCCTTCCACCATTGCTAGCCTCTCTAGTACCGCGCAACTTTCGCCGGTACCATAAACCCACCATATACCTTCCTCAAAACAGCCACCATACCTACCTATCATGGCATTTCCATAGCCATTCCGAGATATATTTCCATGCAACCTTCCACCGTTCCGTTTATTATGACACGCTCCATCATTGTCATATTGCTTTGCATGATCATGCAGTTGACATCGTATTTGTCGCAAAGCCACCGTTCATAATCCTTCCATACATGTCACTCATGAGTCATTGCACATCCCGGTACACCGCCGGAGGCATTCATATAGAGTCATATCTTGTTCTAAGTATCGAGTTGTAATCCTTGAGTTGTAAGTAAATGAAAGTGTGATGATCATCATTATTAGAGCATTGTCCCAGTGAGGAAAGGATGATGGAGACTATGATTCCCCCATAAGTCGGGATGAGACTCCGGACGAAAATAAATAAATAAAAGAGGCCAAAGAAGACCAAATAAAAAAATAAAAAAAAAGTCCATAAAAAAGAGAAAGGCCCAAATAAAAAAAATAAAAAATGAGAGAAAAAGAGAGAAGGGGCAATGCTACTATCCTTTTACCACACTTGTGCTTCAAAGTAGCACCATGATCTTCATGATAGAGAGTCTCCTATGTTGTCACTTTCATATACTAGTGGGAATCTTTAATTATAGAACTTGGCTTGTATATTCCAATGATGGGCTTCCTCAAAATGCCCTAGGTCTTCATGAGCAAGCAAGTTGGATGCACACCCACTTAGTTTCTTTTGTTGAGGTTTCATACACTTATAGCTCTAGTGCATCCGTTGCATGGCAATCCCTACTCACTCACATTGATATCTATTGATGGGCATCTCCATAGCCCGTTGATATGCCTAGTTGATGTGAGACTATCTTCTCCTTTTTGTCTTCTCCACAACCACCATTCTATTCCACCTATAGTGCTATGTCCATGGCTCACGCTCATATATTGCGTGAAGATTGAAAAAGTTTGAGAACATCAAAAGTATGAAATAATTGCTTGGCTTGTCATCGGCGTTGTGCATGATTTAAATATTTTGTGTGGTGAAGATGGAGCATAGACACACTATATGATTTTGTAGGAATAGCTTTCTTTGGCCATGTTATTTTGAGAAGACATGATTGCTTTGTTAGTATGCTTGAAGTATTATTATTTTTATGTCAATATTCAACTTTTGTCTTGAATCTTATGGATCTGAATATTCTTGCTACAATAAAGAGAAATACATGATAAATATGTTAGGTAGCATTCCACATCAAGAATTCTGTTTTTATCATTTACCTACTCGAGGACGAGCAGGAATTAAGCTTGGGGATGCTGATACGTCTCCAACATATCTATAATTTTTGATTGTTCCATGCTATTATATTATCAACTTTGGATGTTTATGGGCTTTACTATACACTTTTATATTATTTTTTGGGACTAACCTATTAACCTAGAGCCCAGTGCCAGTTTTGTTTTTTCATTGTTTTAGAGTATCGCAGAAAAGGAAAATCAAACAGAGTCCAATTGACCTGAAACTTCACGGAACTTATTTTTGGATCAGAAGAAGCCCGGGAGACTTGGAGTCCACATAAGGGAAGCTTCGAGGAGGCCACGAGGTAGGGGGCGCGCCCACCCCCCCTGGGCGCGCCCTCCACCCTCATGGGTCCCTCATGGCCCCCCTGACGCACTTCTACCTCCTATATATCTCCATATACCCTAAAAACATCTGGGAGCACAATAGATCGGGAGTTTCACCGCCAGAAGCCACCGTAAGCCAATCTAGACTCGTTCCGGCACCTTGCCAGAGGGGGCAATCCCTCTCCGGTGGCCGTCTTCATCATCCCTGTGCTCTCCATGATGAGGAGGGAGTAGTTCTCCCTCGGGGCTGAGGGTATGTACCAGTAGCTATGTGTTTGATCTCTCTCTCGTGTTCTTGATGTGATATGATCTTGATGTACCGCAAGCTTTGCTATTATATTTGGATCCTATGATGTTTCTTCCCCCCTCCACTCTCTTGTAATGGATTGAGTTTCCCCTTTGAAGTTATCTTATCCGATTGAGTCTTTAAAGATTTGAGAACACTTGATGTATGTCTTGCCGTGCGTATCTGTGGTGACAATGGGATACCACATGATTCACTTGATGTATGTTTTGGTGATCAACTTGCGGGTTCCGCCCATGAACCAATGCATAGGGGTTGGCACACGTTTTCGTCGTGATTCTCCGGTAGAAACTTTGGGGCACTCTTTGAGGTTCTATGTGTTTGTTGAATAGATGAATCTGAGATTGTGTGATGCATATCGTATAATCATACCCGCGGATACTTGAGGTGACATTGGAGTATCTAGGTGACATTAGTGTTTTGGTTGATGTGTGTCTTAAGGTGTTATTCTAGTACGAACTCTAGGGCTGTTTGTGACACTTATAGGAATAGCCCAACGGATTGATTGGAAAGAATAACTTTGAGGTGGTTTTGTACCCTACCATAATCTCTTCGTTTGTTCTTCGCTATTATTGACTTTGGAGTGACTCTTTGTTGCATGTTGAGGGATAGTTATGTGATCCAATTATGTTATTATTGTTGAGGGAACTTGCACTAGAGAAAGTATGAACCCTAGGCCTTGTTTACTATCGTTGCAATACCGTTTACGCTCACTTTTATCATTAGTTACCTTGCTGTTTTTATATTTTCAGATTACAAAAACCTTTATCTACTATCCATATACCACTTGTATCACCATCTCTTCGCCGTACTAGTGCACCTATACAATTTACCATTGTATTGGGTGTGTTGGGGACACAAGAGACTCTTTGTTATTTGGTTGCAGGGTTGCTTGAGAGAGACCATCTTCATCCTACGCCTCCTACGGATTGATAAACCTTAGGTCATCCACTTGAGGTAAATTTGCTACTGTTCTACAAACCTCTGCACTTGGAGGCCCAACAACGTCTACAAGAAGAAGGTTGTGTGGTAGACAGAACTCCCATGCACTGTGATGGTCCCCTTATGACCCGACATCTTAAGGTGCAAATAAACATAACAGGGCCTTGCCATGAACTTAGCATAAGCCGGCCGTCCAAACAGGGCATGATATGGGCTCTTGATTTTCACCACTTCAAAAGTCAATGTTTCTGATCTTGAATCATGATCATCTCCAAAAACAACCTCTAGAGCTATCTTACCAACTGGGTATGCCGATTTACTAGGCACCACACCATGAAAGACGGTGTTCGACGGTTTATGATTTTCATCTGTCAACCCCATGCGACGGAAGGTTTCATAATAAAGGATATTGATACTACTCCCTCCATCCATGAGTACCTTGGTGAACTTGTACCCCCAACCTGAGGTGCCACCACTAATGCTAGGTGACCCGGATTATCAACCCGGGGTGGGTGATCCTCTCGACTCCACAAAATGGGTTGTTCAGACCAGTGCAGATAACAGGGCACTGCCGGTTCAACGGAGTTTACTGCCCTTTTATGAAGCTTCTGATCACGCTTACACAAACTAGTGGTGAAGACATGGTACTGCCCACTATTTAACTGCTTCGGATTACTCTGATAACCTGATTGTTGCTACTGCTGACTCCCCTGATGATTATAACCTCCCTGGTTGCCCTGACTGCCTTGATTGCCATGTCCGGTTTGGTTGCTTTGGAATCCTGAACCGGAGCTGCCTCCACCATAACCGGCCCATGAAAACCGCCTCCTGAACCGCCGGGCGGTCCATGGTCGTATTGAAAGAGATTTGAATTTTTGAACTCCTGCATAATGAAGCAATCTTTCCATAGATGCGTAGCTAGCCTTTCCTTCGACCCGTGCTTTGGGCAAGGCTGATTTAACAGGTGCTCAAGATTGGGACCTGATCCTCCACCCCACTGGGGCGGTTTACCCTTACGGTGCTGACCATTATCCTAGGTGTTGGTGTTAGCCACAAAGTCCAAGCTATTATCCGCCTTGCGCTTACCGTTGTTCCCATGACCCGTCGGGTTATGTTGCTGCCCCTTGGCACCGCCATTCTTCTTTCCCTTCCCCGGCTTTTCATCCTCCGACTCAGGGTCCTTGGTACTATCCGAATCGGCATACTTAACCAGAGCTGCCATAAGAGTTGCCATGTCATTGCAGTGACACTTGAGCCTTCCCAACTTCAGTTTCAAAGGCGTAAACCGGCAATTGCCTTCCAACGTCAAGAATGTTGTATCAGCATTGATGCGGTCTGATGCATGCAAAATAGCTGAGACTCGCTTTACCCAATGGGTTGTAGACTCCCCTTCCTCTTGAACATAGGCGGCTAAGTCCACAATTGACATGGGTTGCTTGCGCGTATCTTTGAAATTCTGGATAAAGCGGCTTTTTAAGTCAGCCCATGACCCAACGGAGTTAGCTGGTAAACTTTTCAGCCAAGTACGAGCTGTCTCCTCCAGCATCATGGTGAAGTACTTCGCACATGCCGCATCATCCACGTCCAGCATCTCCATTGCCATCTCATAGCTCTCGACCCATGATTCAGGGGGTAAATTGGCAGTGTAATTGGGCACCTTACGAGGACCTTTGAAGTCCTTGGGCAGCCGCACGTTATGCAAGGCCGGGGTGAGACACGGCACCCCCAAAGAACTAAAAACCACACCTGGTTCCACTGAAGTGGTCGGACGAACCAGAGTAAGCTGATGAGCCGCGTATTGTGCCGCTAACTCGGCTTCTCGACGTGTTCGACCGTGATCCACCACATCCTGGGCATTAGCACCGCCACCCGCCGGGTTATGCCCTTGCGACGGGTTACGGTTTCACGCACTGCTTGATACAATCGGTTCATCAATATGCTTGCTGTATCTCCGACTTGGGCGGGGGTGGAATGAATCCTCTCACGACTGTGCGGATAAGCCTGTTGTTGGGTCAAAGCTGTCTGGAGGAGCTCTCTAGCCCGTCGTGTTTCAATTGCTACTGGAGACTCACCTTCGATCGGGAGAGCTGCCAATCGTGAAGTGGCGGCGATGATGTTATCCAACGGGTTAGAGTACTGACCCTGAGGCGTTGAGACGTGCTGTGGCAGGATATTGTTCTGACACAGCGGATCCATCGCGCGCGGCTGAACCGGCACCCCCGTCCAGGTGCCTCCACTCGGTTTACCACTGGCTGGTTGCTGGTTCCCGCTCCTGGCGTGTTAAAGAGATTCCTTCCCTCGTAAACCGGAGGCAGGTGAGACCGGTACCTTCTCCTCATGACATCATCTGATGCGCTCTGATCCAGCATAAGCCGATAAGCCCGTGTCTCTAACTCGGCCCGCTCTGCGGCCATCCTGGTGTTCTCTGCTGCCAGATCTATCTTAGCTTGAGCTATCTGATCCTTCACCTTTGCAATTTCCGCATTATGTTGATCCTGATCTGCCGGATTAACCTCAGCTGCCAGCAACATTGCCAAAGTGTCGAATAAATCAGACAAAACCTGAACCGGCGCTGGCGCAGGGCCTCCTGCCCCGGCGGGTGTTGCAGCTGCTGAACCAGAAATTATCGCCACTGCGGTAGAAGAATGCTGCACCGATTGCGTACCGGCCATGAAAATCGCAACTCGTCTCGACGGATTAGAGAGGTCCGGAATACTGTCACCATCGGAACCACCACTAATTCGGCCATCATGCAGCTGATACAGCGACTCGGTCTCTCCGGTTGAAGACTCGTCATCAGAGTAAACGACGGTTTCGCCACCAGATACCGATCTATCCTCAGATTCCGCTCCGTGGATGACTCCCATGAAAGCATGCTTTATGGCAGGCTGAACTCGGGTAGGTCTTGCACGCTGAGCCATCTCGACGATGTCGGTGCAGATGTCCGGCTCAGGGCCCGGTTCGCCGATCTTGCCAATGAAAACGTGTATTCTGCCAAAGGGGACCCGGTACCCATACTCAATTGAGCCAGCCTCGGGGCCCCAGCCTGCATTGTCGATGTAGAGCTTGCCGCGACGACTCTTGGTCATCCGGCCCACAGCGTATCCCTTGAGTCCTTCGAAGCTACCCTTCAAGAACTCGAAACCATCATGTGATAGCCCCACGGTGGGCGCCAACTGTCGTGGTTTTGTCACGATAGATGTCCTGGTGAAAGGACTTAGTCATGGAGCCATCGCGACGGGTTAACTTAAAGGGGTTAAAGCAGACAAGGGACGCAAGGAATTATACTAGTTCGGCCCCTTATGATGAAGGTAAAATCCTACTCCAATTGTGATGGAATTGCTAGGGTTTCGATGACCAGGGAGTGAATCCGCTTTGCCTGGCTCTTGAGTTATTGTTGTCTGTCTCTAAACCGCCGTCGTGTCGTCCCTTTATATACACAGGTTGATGCCCGGCGGTTTACAGAATCCCGAGGCCGGCTCATAAACGTGCCCGACTCGGTTTCTAGCTTTCCTTGCCTTACAACATAAGTTACATATCATATGGCGGTTTATGTCTATGGGCCCTAATCCGCCTTTGGGCCCTAGGCCTTCATCTTTAGATCTCCTCTGTAAAGCGACATACTTCTTTTCTTCATGGGCTTCAAACATGACTAACTCATTGTGGGCATAACCTGGCCCCTCATGGCCGGTTTATACTTAGTAGTAATATCTCCAACACATATCATGTCACATATTTTGATTGCATGTGATGTTTATCTTTTATGCATCTTATTTTGCTTAGAACGGCGGTAGCATTATAAGATGATCCCTTCACTTAATTTCAAGATAAAAGTGTTATCCCTGAGTATGCACTGTTGCTATAGTTCGTCGTTTCGAGACACCACGTGATGATCGGGTGTGATAGATTCTACGTTCGCATACAACGGGTGTAAGATAGTTTTGCACATGCGGAATACTTGGGTTAAACTTTAAGAGCCTAGCATGTACATAAAAGGTCTCGGAACACTGGAGACCGAAAGGTTGAACGTGAGTCATATAGTAGATATGATCAACATAGAGATGTTCACCATTGATGACTACCCCATCTCACGTGATGATCAGACATGGGTTAGTTGATTTGGATCACATATCACTTAGATAACTTGAGGGATGTTTATTTAAGTGGGAGTTCATTAGTAATTTGATTAATTCAACTTATGTTATCATGAACTTAGTCTTATAGTTTTGCATATCTATATTGTAGACCAAAGGCCTGAGCTACCGTTCACCTGAATTTTGATGCGTTCCTAGAGAAAGCTAAGTTGAAAGATGATGGTAGCAACTACACGGACTGGGTCCATAACTTGAGGATTATCCTCATTGTTGCACAGAAGAATTGTGTCCTTGATGCACCGCTAGGTGAAAGGCCTACTGTAGGAGCTGAAGCTGATATTATGAACGTCTGGCAAGCTCGATCTGATGACTACTCTATAGTTCAGTGTGCCATGCTTTACGGCGTAGAACTGGGACTTCAAAGACGATTTGAAAGTTATGGAGCTAATGAGATGTTCCAAGAGTTGAAGTTAATATTTCAAGCAAATGTCCGGGTTGAGAGATATGAAGTCTCCACCAAGTTCCATAGCTGCAAGATGGAGGAGAAAAGTTCTGTTAGTGAACACATACTCAAAATGTCTAGGTATTATAATCACTTAACTCAGCTAGGAGTTGATCTTCCAATTGATTGTGTTATTGACAGAGTTCTTCAATCACTGCCACCAAGCTACAAAGGTTTCGTGATGAACTAAAATATGCAAGGGATGAACAAAACAGGCTCTTTGCAATGCTTAAAGCCATGGAGGTAGAAATCAAGAAGGAGCATCAAGTGTTGATGGTTAACAAGACCACTAGTTTCAAGAAAAAGGGAAAGGGAAAGAAAGGGAGCTTCAAGAAGAATGTCAAGCAAGTTGCCACTCCTGGGAAGAAGCCCAAAGCTAGACCCAAGCCTGAAACAGAGTGCTTCTACTGCAAAGGGACTGGTCACTGGAAGCGGAACTACCCCAAATACTTGGCGGATAAGAAGGATGGCAAAGTGAACAAAGGTATATTTGTTATACATGCATGCACTACTAGGAAAAAGCCTAGTAGTAGCGCGGGTTAAAAGCTAGTAGTAGCGCGGGTGCCTGCGCTACTACTACGGCGCTACAGCTAACTAGTAGTAGTAGCGCGGTGCATCCCGCGCTACTAGTACGTGTGTTAGTAGTAGCGCGTGTCTGTGACCCGCGCTACTACTATTAATTTGAAAAACCAAAAAAAGTCTAGACCCCATGACGCGCGCACATTGGCCGGGAGCAGGGAGATCTCGTCCATGACGCGTGCCTCGTGGAAGCCGTCGAGGGCAGCCGCGGAGGCCAGCCCGGCGTGGTCCAGGAGCTGGAGGACCTGCATCTTGGCATCGTGCGTGGGGAGAAACACCTCGCGGCGGCCGTCACTTTTGAGGTCGGCGACGAGCGATGGCAGGAGGCGGTCCACGTCTCCCAGAACGAGAAGTCTCCCTCGTGCTGCTGGAGGAGGAGGGGGGTGGGTCAGCTAGCGTTCCGGATCGAATCGGAGAGGGGGGAGGAGGAGGGCTGACCTGAATCAAGAAGAAGACGGTGAAGGCGGCGAGGAGGAGGATGTTGTGGTCGCGCTTCCGCATCTTGGCAGCGGCGAGGAGCTCCGGCAACCGCCCACCAAAGGGATCTCGGAGAGGGAGGGGCGAAGAAAGCAGAGTGTACCAGCGGCGGCCACCGCTGGAGTATGAGGGAGAGACGAGGAAAGTGAGAGAGGGGGAAAGTTAGGGAGAGAGGAGGGATTCGGCTGAGGATATGGGGATTTCACCTACCTCGTACTTAGTAGTAGCGAGGGGTGTAAAACCGCGCTACTACTATCAACTTAGTAGTAGCGCTGGTTTGTACCCCTCGCTACTACTATGGCATGTCCCGGGAGGGCACGGTAGAGACCGCTTAGTAGTAGCGAGGGTTAAAACTCCACGCTACTAGTATCAACTTAGTAGTAGCGAGGGTTAAAAACCCGCGCTACTAGTAAGTAGCAGTAGCGAGGGTTATAAACCCTCACTACTAGTAAGCATCTGCCTATAAGCTTTTCCCTAGTAGTGATGTTATTGATGTGTACCTGATAACCCACAAGTATAGGGGATCGCAACAGTTTTTGAGGGTAGAGTATTCAACCCAAATTTATAGATTCGACAAAAGGGGAGCCAAATAATATTTGAAGGTATTAGCAGCTAACTTGTCAATTCAACCACACCTGGAGATTAATTATCTATAGCAATATGATCAGTAGCAAACTAGTTTGATCGTTTTGATAGTAGTGACAGTAGTAATGGTAACAGTAACAGTGATAGCAGTAATATGTAGCAAGTGTAACATTGATGATAGCAATAGTAACGCAACAAGATCAATAAGGATAAATTCGTAGGCATTGGATCGGTGACTTGTTGGATGATATTCATCATGTGACAGATACAACCTAGGGCGATAAGGCACTAGCTCCAGTTCATCAATATAATGTAGGTATGTATTCCGTAAATAGTCATACGTGCTTTATTAAAAGAACTTGCATGACATCTTTTGTCCTACCCTCCCGCGGCAGCGGGGTCCATATTGGAAACTAAGGGATATTAAGGCCTCCTTTTAATAGAGAACTGAAACAAAGCATTAGCACATAGTGAATACATGAACTCCTCAAACTACGGTCATCACCGGGAGTGGGCCCAGTTGTTGTCACTCCGGGGTTGCCGGATCATAACCGTAGTACGTGACTATAACTTGCAAGATCGGATCTAAAACACGGATATAATGATGAATTCATAAACGGTTCAGATCTGAAATCATGGCTCCCGGGCCCAAAGTGACAAGCATTAAGCATAGCAAAGTCATGGCAACATCAATCTAAGAACATAGCGGATACTAGGGATCAGGCCCTAACAAAACTAACTCGATTACATGATGAATCTCATCCAACTCCTCACTGACCAGCGAGCCTACTAAGGAATTACTCACTCCCGGTGGGGAGCATCATGGAATTGGCGATGGAGAAGGGTTGGTGATGACGAAGAACAAAGATCTCCCTCTGCAGAGCCCCAAACGGACTCCAGATCAGCCCTCCCAAGGAAGAACAGGGTCTGGCGGCAGCTCCATCTCGTGGATCGCGATAATTCTTTCTCCTTGATTTTTTTCTAGAATAATGTGAATTTATAGATCAAGGGGGGTCATCAACGGGGCCACCAGGTGGGTACAACCAACCTGGGCGCGCCAGGAGAGGGGGCACGCCCTGGTGGGTTGTGCCCACCCAGGGGCCCCTCTCTGGTGCGTCTTGGCTCCAATAATTCTTGTTATTGATATAAAAAATCCTCAAAAAGTTTCATTACATTCCGAGAACTTTTATTTCTGCACAAAAACAACACCATGGTAGTTCTGCTGAAAACAGCGTTAGTCCGGGGTTAGATTCATTCAAATCATGAAAATTAGAGTCCAAAACAAGATGAAAAGCGTGAGAAAAAGTAGATATGTTGGAGACGTATCAACTACCCCAAACTTAAACCTTTGCTTGTCCTCAAGCAATTCAGTCGATAAACTGAAAGTGAGAAAGAAAAAATTTTACGAACTCTTTTGCTCTTGTTTGTATAAATAATCTTAAACAGCACCCAGATTTTCATCCAGCATTATAACTAACCATGTCGACAATAACTCTTAAAGATTATAATGATTCATATCAATGTCATAATCAGCTAGCGAGCAATAATAAGATACCTCAAACAGCAACATGTTTTCAAAACAATCATGATATAATATGACAATCATGGTATCTCGCTAGCCCTTTCTGAGACCACAAAGCATAAATGCAGAGCACCTCCAAAGTTCAAGCAGCGACTAAACATTGTAATTCATGGTAGAAAAGATCCAGTCATGATACACCCAACATTAGCTATACACAATGCATAAATCATGACCGATGTGCTCTACTCAGTTTCTGGTGCTTGTTTATAGAAGGTGATGACACAACATAAAATTAAATAGAAAGTCCCTTCGCAGAGGGAAGCAGTGATTTGCAGAGGTGCTAGAGCTCAATTTTTAAAACAGAGATAAATGAAATTTTGAGACATGCACCCTTCTCACTCACTTCACAACCATCAGTTATCAACATCTTCCATGCTAAGCACGCTAGTGGCGGTTCCCAAGCGATAAAAGTAAAGGTTTACTCCCCCTCCACCAAGAATCACATTCCACGGCTTGTCCGAAACAACGGGTGCCATCCAAACCAACAACAGTCCTGGGGGAGTTTTGTTTAATTATTTGCATTTTTTAGTTCAGGACTGGGAATCCCTATTACCGCCCATTTCCTTGTGCGATGGCGAGTGAATAAACACTCGACCTGAGGATAACATGCTTAGCATGGAAGATATCAACCACCTCCTGTCGTTCCATGAACGATCCAGGCACACAAAACGGATAATTTTTTTAGAATTTCTAGAGGTGGCACATGCAAATTTACTTAGGACGGCAGGGTAATACCGTATATAGGTAGGTATGGTGGACTCATCTGGAATAACTTTGGGTTCAAGGTTTTTGATGTACAAGCAAAATTCCCACTTAGTATAGGCGACAACTAGCAATTTAAGTTTGGGAAGCGGCCAGCTAGAGAGCAACAACGATCATAACCAGGCATTATGCATAAGTAACATTGGACACTAGCATGAGTAGGATATGAACACCATGAACATAAACGTTATAGAGGCTATGTTGGTTTTGATTCAACTACATGCATGAACATGTACCAAGTCAAGCCACTTGAACATTCAGAGGAGGATACCATATCATCATACTACATCACAGTTATTTTAACGCTATGTTGGTATCCAAGCTAAATCATTATTAACTCCTAGATACTTATGCATGGCATGAGAAACTATAATATCTAATTGTCATTGCAAACATGTTTAATCATAACGGGCTGAATCATGGGCACTAGGTTAAACATATTTACACACACAAGATAAGTCGAGTTCATACCAGTTTCTCTTTGCCATGGCCAGCTCATCGAATATCATCATTATTGCCTTTCACTTGCACGACCAAATGATATGAAAATAATAATAGTGCAAGAGTGCCATGGACTAAGCTCGAATCTGCAAACATTTTATTCAACAGGAGAAGACAAGGTAAAATGGGCTCTTATTAGTTCAACAGTTATTCATATGAGAGACACTCAACATTTTCATCGCGGTCTTCTCCTCGGTACAACTCGAATAAAAGAAAAGAAATTCAGAGAAACACACTAAACTATTTTTGGAGTTTTTGGTTTTCTTCAACAAGCAAATAATAAGCCAAAACGAGAAAAACTATTTACACGGGAAAGCTCCCAACAAGCAAAAGAAGAACAAGGAAATATTTTTGGGTTTTCTTTTTAGTGCTACTACTAAGCAGGCATAGAAAGTAAATTACTACAACTAATTTTTTGGTTTTTTCTAAAGTTTTTTTCAAACACGCAAGAAGAAAACAAGAAAATAAATCTAAGCATGCATGATACAATGAAAAAGTGTGAACACCGACAAATGAAATGATATGTGAACATGAATATAATGTCAATGAGAACACGTACTCCCCCAACCTTAGGCTTTTGGCCTAAGTTGCTAGTAAATCAGTAGCCTGGAGAGTAGTAGTCGGCATGGTAGCTGACGGAGGCTCTCGGGGCGGAGGCCTTAGCACGCCGTGCTGCCAACGCTGCTGCGTTGTGAGCTCGGGCCTAGCTCTCAATAACAAAATATCTTTCCTTGTTGTGATAATCAAAGAGAGTAGGCGCAGGCAAATATGTGTCCACAACATGTGATTGGTTAAACAACAAATTATAGGTGAAGTTATCAGCCCTCCCCTTGAGAATCTTATGCTCCTTTAAGGCATCAAAATCTAAATATTGAGTGGGTGGGATAGGGTCAAAGGGCAAAGGTGAAACACCCAGTGTTGGGGAACGTAGTAATTTCAAAAAAATTCCTACGCACACGCAAGATCATGGTGATGCATAGCAACGAGAGGGGAGAGTGTTGTCCACGTACCCTCATAGACCATAAGCGGAAGCGTTAGCACAACGCGGTTGATGTAGTCGTACGTCTTCATGATCCAACCGATCAAGTACCGAACGTACGGCACCTCCGAGTTCAGCACACGTTCAGCCCGATGACGTCCCTCGAACTCCGTTCCAGCCGCGTGTTGAGGGAGAGTTTCATCAGCATGACGGCGTGGTGACGATGTTGATGTTCTACCGACGCAGGGCTTCGCCTAAGCACCGCTATAGTATTATCAAGGTGGACTATGGTGGAGGGGGGCACCGCACACGGCTAAGAGACGATCAACTTGATCAACTTGTGTGTCTAGAGGTGCCCCCTGCCCCTGTATATAAAGGAGCAAGGGGGAGGCAGTCGGCCTAGGAGGAGGGCGCACCAAGGGGGGAGTCCTACTCCTACCGGGAGTAGGACTCCTCCTTTCCTTGTTGGAGTAGGAGAGAAGGAAAGAGGAGGAGAGGGAGAAGGAAAAGGGAGCTGCACCCCTTGTCCAATTCAAACCAGAGGGGGGCGCAGGCCTCCTTCCTTTTGGCCTCTCTCCTCTATTCCCGTATGGCCCAATAAGGCCCATATACTCCCCGGCGAATTCTCGTAACTCTCCGGTACTCTGAAAAATACCCGAATCACTCGGAACCTTTCCAAAGTACGAATATAGTCGTCCAATATATCGATCTTTACATCTCGACCATTTCGAGACTCCTCGTCATGTCCCCGATCTCATCCGGGACTCCGAACTCCTTCGGTACATCAAAACACATAAACTCATAATATAACCGTCATCGAACTTTAAGTGTGCGGACCCTACGGGTTCGAGAACTATGTAGACATGACCGAGACACGTCTCAAGTCAATAACCAATAGCGGAACCTGGATGCTCATATTGGCTCCCACATATTCTACGAAGATCTTTATCGGTCAAACCGCATAACAGCATACGTTGTTCCCTTTGTCATCGGTATGTTACTTGCCCGAGATTCAATCGTCGGTATCTCATTACCGAGTTCAATCTCGTTACCGGCAAGTCTCTTTACTCGTTCCGTAATACCTCATCCTGCAACTAACTCATTAGTTGCAATGCTTGCAAGGCTTAAGTGATGTGTAGTACCGAGTGGGCCCAGAGATACCTCTCCGACAATCGGAGTGACAAATCCTAATCTCGAAATACGCCAACCCAACAAGTACCTTCGGAGACACCTGTAGAGCACCTTTATAATCACCCAGTTACGTTGTGACGTTTGGTAGCACACAAAGTGTTCCTCCGGTAAACGGGAGTTGCATAATCTCATAGTCATAGGAACATGTATAAGTCATGAAGAAAGCAATAGCAACATACTAAACGATCGAGTGCTAAGCTAACGGAATGGGTCAAGTCAATCACATCATTTTCCTAATGATGTGATCCCGTTAATCAAATGACAACTCATGCCTATGGTTAGGAAACATAACCATCTTTGATCAACGAGCTAGTCAAGTAGAGGCATACTAGTGACACTCTGTTTGTCTATGTATTCACACATGTATTATGTTTCCGGTTAATACAATTCTAGCATAAATAATAAACATTTATCATGATATAAGGAAATAAATAATAACTTTATTATTGCCTCTAGGGCATATTTCCTTCAGTCTCCCACTTGCACTAGAGTCAATAATCTAGTTCACATCGCCATGTGATTTAATACCAATAGTTCACATCATCATGTGATTAACACCCATAGTTCACATCAACATGTGACCAATACCCAAAGGGTTTACTAGAGTCAATAATATAGTTCACATCACTATGTGATTAATACCCAAAGAGTACTAAGGTGTGATCATGTTTTGCTTGTGAGAGAAGTTTAGTCAACGGGTCTGCCACATTCAGATCCGTAAGTATTTTGCAAATTTCTATGTCAAAAATGCTATGCACGGAGCTACTCTACCTAATTGCTCCCACTTTTAATATTTATCCAGATTGAGACTTTGAGTCATCTAGATCAGTGTCAAAACTTGCATCGACGTAACCCTTTACGATGAACCTTTTGTCACCTCCATAATCGAGAAACATATCCTTTATGCTTTGCAGAATAATTCGACATTATTTCCGATCAACAATATGTCATTCACATATACTTATCAAAAATGTTGTAGTGCTCCCACTCACTTTCTTGTAAATACAGGCTTCACCGCAAGTCTGTATAAAACTATATGCTTTGATCAACTTATCAAAGTGTATATTCCAACTCCGAGATGCTTGCACCAGTCCATAGATGGATCGCTGGAGCTTGCATATTTTGTTAGCACCTTTAGGATTGACAAAACCTTCTGGTTGCATCATATACAACTCTTCTTTAATAAATCCATTAAGGAATGCAGATTTGGTTATCCATTTGCCATATTTCATAAAATGCGGCAATTTCTAACATGATTCGGACAGACTTAGGCATAGATACGAGTGAGAAACTCTCATCGTAGTCAACACCTTGAACTTGTCGAAAACCTTTTTGCGACAATTCTAGCTTTGTAGATAGTAACACTACTATCAGCGTCCGTCTTCCTCTTGAAGATCCATTTAATCTCAATGGCTCGCCGATCAATGGGCAAGTCAATAAAAGTCCATACTTTGTTCTCATACATGGATCTCATCTCAGATTTCATGGCCTCAAGCCATTTCGCGGAATCTGGGCTCATCATCGCTTCCTCATAGTTCGTAGGTTCGTCATGGTCAAGTAACATGACCTCTCGAACAGGATTACCGTACCACACTGGTGCGGATCTCACTCTGGTTTACCTACGAGGTTCGGTAGTAACTTGATCTGAAGTTACATGATCATCATCATTAGCTTCCTCACTAATTGGTGTAGGAGTCACAGGAACAGATTTCTGTGATGAACTACTTTCCAATAAGGGAGCAGGTACAGTTACCTCATCAAGTTCTACTTTCCTCCCACTCACTTCTTTCGAGAGAAACTCCTTCTCTAGAAAGGATCCATTCTTAGCAACAAGGTTGTCGGAATCGCGATTCTATTATACGATTCTACGACTTTACGATCCAAACTAACTCCTCTGATTCTACGATTTTAGTTCATAGAATCTACGTTTTTACGATCCTGATAGTGAAGATTCTACGATTTGCGATCCTACCATCAGAGCTCCGATCCGATTCAAAATCGCGATTCTGACAACCTTGCTTAGCAACGAATGTCTTGCCTTCGGATCTGTGATAGAAGGTGTACCCAACTGTCTCCTTTGGGTATCCTGTGAAGACGCACTTCTTCGACTTGGGTTTGAGCTTATCAAGATGAAACTTTTTCTCATCGCAACTCCAAACTTTAAGAAACGACATCTTTGGTTTCTTGCCAAACCATAGTTCATACTGTGTCATCTCAACAGATTTAGATGGTGCCCTATTTAACGTGAATGCAGTTGTCTCTAATGCATAACCCCAAAACGATAGTGGTAAATCAGTAAGAGACATCATAGATCGCACCATATCTAATAAAGTACGGTTACGATGTTCGGATACACCATTACACTGTGGTGTTCCAGGTGGCGTGAGTAGTGAAACTATTTCACATTGTTTTAACTAAAGGCCAAACTCGTAACTCAAATATTCTCCTCTACTATCAAATCATAGAAACTTTATTTTCTTGTTACAATGATTTTCCACTTCACTCTGAAATTATATGAACTTTTCAAATATTTCAGACTTTTGTTTCATCAAGTAGATATACTCATATCTGCTCAAATCATCTGTGAATATCAGAAAATAATGATACCTGCCGTGAGCTTCAATATTCATCGGACCACATACATCAGTATGTATGATTTCCAACAAATCTGTTGCTCGCTCCATTGTTCCAGAGAACGGAGTCTTAGTCATCTTGCCCATGAGGTATGGTTCGCAAGCATTAACTGATTCATAATCAAGTGATTCCAAAATCCCATCAGCATGGATTTTCTTCATGCGCTTTACACCAATATGACCTAAACGGCAGTGCCACAAATAAGTTGCACTATCATCATTAACTTTGCATCTTTTTGGCTTTGAATATTATGAATATGTGTATCACTACGATCGAGATCCAACAAACCATTTTTGTTGGTGTGTATGAACATCGAAGATTCTATTCATGTAAACAGAACAACAATTGTTCTCTAACTTAAATGAATAACCGTATTGCAATAAACATGATCAAATCATATTTATGCTCAACGTAAACACCAAATAACACTTATTTAGGTTCAACACTAATCCCAAAAGTATAGGGAGTGTGCGATAATGATCATATCAATCTTGGAACCAATTCCAACACACATCATTACTTCACCCTTAACTAGTCTCTGTTCATTCTGTAACTCCTGTTTCGAGTTGCTAATTTTAGCAACCGAATAAGTATCAAATACTCAGGGGCTACTATAAACACTAGTAAGGCACACATCAATAACCTGTATATCAAATATACCCTTTGTTCACTTTGCCATCTTTCTTATCCACCAAATATTTAGGGAATTTCCGCTTCCAGTGATCATTTCCTTTGCAGTAGAAGCACTCAGTTTCAGGCTTTGGTCCATCTTTGGGCTTGTTCATGGGAGTGACAACTTGCTTGTCATTCTACTTGAAGTTCCCTTTCTTTCCCTTTGCCCTTTTCTTGAAACTAGTGTTCTTGTCAATCATTAACACTTGATGCTCTTTCTTGATTTCTACCTTCGTCAATTTCAATATCACGAAGAGCTCGGGAATCGTTTTTGTCATCCCTTGCATACTATAGTTCATCATGAAGTTCTAGTAACTTGGTGATGGTGACTAGAGAACTCTATCAATCACTATCTTATCTGTAAGATTAACTCCCACTTGATTCAAGCGATTGTAGTACCCAGACAATCTGAGCATATGCTCAATGCTTGAGCTATTCTCCTCCATCTTTTAGCTATAGAACTTGTTGGAGACTTCATATCTCTCAACTCGGGTATTTGCTTGAAATTTTTAACTTCAACCCCTAGAACATCTCATATGGTCCATGACGTTCAAAACGTCTTTGAAGTTCCGATTCTAAGCCATTAAGCATGGTGCACTAAACTATCAAGTAGTCATCATATTGAGCTAGCCAAACGTTCATAACGTCTGCATCTGCTCCTGCAATAGGTCTGTCACCTAGCGGTGCATCAAGGACATGATTCTTCTGTGCAGCAATGAGGTTAATCCTCAGATCACGGATCCAATCCGCATCATTGCTACTAACATTTTTCAACATAGTTTTCTCTAGAAATATATAAAAAATTAAACGGGGAGCAATATCGCGAGCAATTGATCTACAACATAGATATGCTAATACTACCAGGACTAAGTTCATGATAAATTAAAGTTCAATTAATCATATTACTTAAGAACTCCCACTTAGATAGACATCCCTCTAATCCTCTAAGTGATCACGTGATCCAAATCAACTAAACCATGTACGATCATCATGTGAGATGGAATAGTTTCAATGGTGAACATCACTATGTTGATCATATCTACTATATGATTCACGCTTGACCTTTCGGTCTCCGTGTTCCGAGGCCATATCTGTTATATGCTAGGCTCGTCCAGTTTAACCTGAGTATTCCGCGTGTGCAACTATTTTGCACCCGTTGTATTTGAACGTAGAGCCTATCACACCCGACCATCACGTGGTGTCTCAGCACGAAGAACTTTCGCAACGGTGCATACTCAGAGAGAACACTTATACTTTGATAATTTAGTGAGTGATCATCTTATAATGCTACCGTCAATCAAAGCAAGATAAGATGCATAAAATATAAACATCACATGCAATCAATATAAGTGATATGATATGGCCATCATCATCTTGTGCTTGTGATCTCCATCTCCGAAGCACCTCCATGATCACCATCGTCACCGGCGCGACACCTTGATCTCCATCGTAGCATCGTTGTCATTTTGCCAATCTTATGCTTCTATGACTATCACTACCGCTTAGTGATAAAGTAAAGCATTACAGGGCGATTGCATTGCATACAATAAAGCGACAACCATATGGCTCCTGCCAGTTGCCGATAACTCGGTTACAAAACATGATCATCTCATACAATAAAATTTAGCATCATGTCTTGACCATATCACATCACAACATGCCCTGCAAAAACAAGTTAGACGTCCTCTACTTTGTTGTTGCAAGTTTTACGTGGCTGCTACGGGCTTTAGCAAGAACCGTTCCTACCTACGCATCAAAACCACAATGATAGTTTGTCAAGTTGGTGTTGTTTTAACCTTCGCAAGGACCGGGCGTAGCCACACTCGGTTCAACTAAAGTTGGAGAAACTGACACCCGCCAGCCACCTATGTGCAAAGCACGTCGGTAGAACCAGTCTCGCGTAAGCGTACGCGTAATGTCGGTCTGGGTCGCTTCATCCAACAGTACCGCCAAACCAAAGTTTGACATGCTGGTAAGCAGTATGACTTATATCGCCCACAACTCACTTGTGTTCTACTCGTGCATATTACATCAACGCATAAAACCTGGCTCGGATGCCACTGTTGGGGAATGTAGTAATTTCAAAAATTTCCTACGCACACGCAAGATCATGGTGATGCATAGCAACGAGAGGGGAGAGTGTTGTCCACGTACCCTCGTAGACCGTAAGCGGAAGCATTAGCACAACGCGGTTGATGTAGTCATACGTCTTCACGATCCGACCGATCAAGTACCGAACGTACGGCACCTCCAAATTCAGCACACGTTCAGCTCGATGACGTCCCTCGAACTCCGATCCAGCCGAGTTTTGAGGGAGAGTTTCGTCAGCATGACGGCGTGGTGACGATGTTGATGTTCTACCGACGCAGGGCTTCGCCTAAGCACCGCTACAGTATTATCGAGGTGGACTATGGTGGAGGGGGGCACCGCACACGGCTAAGAGACGATCAACTTGATCAACTTGTGTGTCTAGAGGTGCCCCCTGCCCCTGTATATAAAGGATCAAGGGGGGAGGCGGTCGGCCTAGGAGGAGGGCGCGCCAAGGGGGGAGTCCTACTCCTACCGGGAGTAGGACTCTCCTTTCCTTGTTGGAGTAGGAGAGAATGAAAGAGGAGGAGAGAGAGAAGGAAAAGGGGGCTGCACCGCTTGTCCAATTCGGACCAGGGGGGCGCAGGCCTCCTTCCTTTTGGCCTCTCTCCTTGATACGTCTCCAACGTATCTATAATTTTTGATTGCTCCATGCTATATTATCTACTGTTTTGGACTATATTGGGCTTTATTTTCCACTTTTATATTATTTTTGGGACTAACCTATTAACCGGAGGCCCAGCCCAGAATTGTTGTTTTTTGCCTATTTCAGTGTTTCAGATAAATGGAATATCAAACGGAGTCCAAACGGAATAAAATCTTCGGGAACGTGATTTTCTCACCGAACGTGATCCAGGAGACTTGGACCCTACCGCAAGGAAGCAAAGAGGTGCTCACAAGGGTAGGGGGCGCCCCCCCCTAGGGTGCGCCCCCTGCCTCGTGGGACCCTCGGTGCTCCACCGACGTACTTCTTCCTCCTATATATACACACGTACCCCCAAACGATCAGAACAGGAGCCAAAAACCTAATTCCACCGCCGCAAATTTCTGTATCCACGAGATCCCATCTTGGGGCCTGTTCCGGAGCTCCGCGGGAAGAGGGCCGTCATCACGGAGGGCTTCTACATCATCATAGCCTCTCCGACGAAGTGTGAGTAGTTTACCTCAGACCTTCGGGTCCATAGTTAGTAGCTAGATGGCTTCTTCTCTCTCTTTGAATCTCAATACAAAGTTCTCCCCCTCTCTTGTGGAGATCTATTCGCTGTAATCTTCTTTTTGCGGTGTGTTTGTTGAGACCGATGAATTGTGGGTTTATGATCAAGTCTATCTATGAATAATATTTGAATCTTCTCTGAATTCTTTTATGTATGATTGATTATCTTTGCAAGTCTCTTAGAATTATCCGTTTGGTTTGGCCAACTAGATTGGTAGTTCTTGCCATGGGAGAAGTGCTTAGCTTTGGGTTCGATCTTGCGGTGTCCCTACCCAGTGACAGAAGGGGCAGCAAGGCACGTATTGTATCGTTGCCATCGAGGATAACAAGATGGGGTTTATTTCATATTGCATGAATTTGTCTCTCTACATCATGTCATCTTGCTTAAGGCGTTACTATGTTTTTAACTTAATACTCTAGATGCTTGCTGGATAGCGGTCGATGAGTGGAGTTATAGTAGTAGATGCAGAATCATTTCGATCTAATTGTCACGGACGTGATGCCTATATACATGATCATGCCTAGATATTCTCATAATTATGCACAATTCTATCAATCGCTCAACAGTAATTTGTTCACCCACCGTAGAATACTTATGCTCTTGAGAGAAGCCACTAGTGAAACCTATGGCCTCCGGGTCTATTCTCATCATATCAATCTCCGTCACTTTTATATTGTTTTGCTATTTACTTTGCCTTTACTTTTTACTTTGCATCTTTATATCAAAAATACCAAAAATATTCTATCTATCAGATCTCAATCTCGTAAGTGACCGTGAAGGGCTTGACAACCCCTAATCGCGTTGGTTGCGAGTAGCTATCATTTTGTGAAGGTACGAGGGACTTGAGCGTGGCCTCCTACTGGATTGATACCTTGGTTCTCAAAAACTGAGGGAAATACTTACGCTACTCTGCTGCATCATCCCTTCCTCTTCGGGGAAAACCAACGCAAGCTCAAGACGTAGCAAGAAGGATTTCTGGCGCCGTTGCCGGGGAGGTTCGCGCAAGTCAAGATTTGACTCCCGACAATGAGCCATTTCTGGCGCCGTTGCCGGGGAGTCTACGCAAAAAGTCAATATACCAAGTACCCATCACAATCCCTATCTCTCGCATTACATTATTTGCCATTTGCCTCTTGTTTTCCTCTCCCCCGCTTCACCCTTGTCGTTTTATTCGCCCTCTCTCTCTCTCTATCCTCCCTCTCTATTTGCCTCTTTTTGCCCGTTTCTTGTTTGCTCGTATGGTTGGAATAGTCGTTTATTTATTACTAAACAGAGAACCTATGATTTATGGATCCTCATCCGCTTGCTAATCTTTTTAAGATCCAGTTATGTTGAGCCAATTGCTAGTGAGTTTTGTGCACTAGATTATCTTTATGAAATTTTGCTTTAAATTCGTGAATCTGAAAATTGCAATGAAGTATTTTATGAAGTGATTCATGATAGATCTTTGAGTAAAAAGCATGATTGCAATGATGTTATTATAAATTCTATTAATGTCAATTGTGCTAATAATATGCAAAACCCTAAGCTTGGGGATGCTAGTTTTGCTATGTCTACTACTTGTTGTAATGATCATGATTGGGGTGATTCTTCTTATGATATTGAAAATTTATTTAAGCCCCATGATGATACCGAGATTGATTATAATGTTTGCAATAATATTGAAAGTGGGTTTGGAAGAATGTCAACTTTAGATCCCACGTATTTGGAGAATGTTCAATCTTATGAAATTTTTGATAAAAGTCTGTTTGGAAAGGTCGTGACTTTAGTTAATGTTAATCCCACTATTTCGGAAAAGTGCCAACTTTGCATGCATGTGGATCATGTTGATAATATTTTATGTGATAGATATATTGTTGAATTTCCTTATGATCCTACATGTAATTACTATGAGAGAGGAAAATATGGTTGTAGAAATTTTCATGTTACTAAATTACCTCTCGTCATGTTGAGATTGCTATTGTTTCTTTCCGCTTCCTTGCATATGCTAGTTCTTGCTTGCCTTGATAATTTGTTTGCCTATAAGATTCCTATGCATAGGAAGTATGTTAGACTTAGATGTGATTGTCACATGTTTTATGATGCTCTCTTTGTGCTTCAATTCTTCTCTTTCTTCTGAGCATCGTTAAAATCGTATGCCTAGCTATAAGGCTTTAAAGAAAAGCGCTTGTTGGGAGACAACCCAATATTTTCCCTTACTGTTATTCAATACATAATTTATTTAGCCTCTGTTTTGGTTGTGTTTTCGTGTTTAATTAGTGTTTGTGCCAAGTAGAACCGTTGGGAAGACTTGGGGAAAGTCTTGTTGAACTTGCTGTAAAAAACAGAAACTTTAGCGCTCACGAGAACTGCTGTAATTTTTATTTGAAGAGTGATATTTAGTTAATTATTTTTGCATATGATTAATAGATAAATTCCTCACGTCCAGCAATTTATTTTAGAATTTTTGGGGTTCCAGATCTTGCGCTAGCTACAGATTAGTACAGACTGTTCTGTTTTTGACAGATTCTGTTTTCCGTGTGTTGTTTGCTTATTTTGATGAATCTATGGCTAGTAAAATAGTTTATAATTCATAGAGAAGTTGGAATACAGTAGGTTTAACACCAATATAAATAAATAATGAGTTCATTACAGTACCTTGAAGTGGTCTTTTGTTTTCTTTCGCTAACGGAGCTCACGAGTTTTCTATTTTGAGTTTTGTGTTGTGAAGTTTTCAAGTTTTGGGTGAATTCTTTTGATGGATCATGGAACAAGGAGTGGTAAGAGCCTAAGCTTGGGGATGCCCATGGCACCCCCAAGATAATCCAAGGACACCAAAAAGTCAAAGCTTGGGGATGCACCCGGAAGGCATCCCCTCTTTCGTCCACTTCCATCGATAATTTACTTGGAGCTATATTTTTATTCACCAACATGATATGTGTTTTGCTTGGAGCGTCTTGTATTATTTGTGTCTTTGTTTGCTAGTATACCACAATCATCCTTTCTGTACACACATTTTGAGAGAGCCATACATGAATTAAAATTTGACAGAATACTCTCTATGCTTCACTTATATCTTTTGAGCTAGATAATTTTGCTCTATGTGCTTCACTTATATCTTTTGAGCGTTACAATTTTGCTCTATGTG
This sequence comes from Triticum urartu, assembly GCF_003073215.2. Lineage (NCBI taxonomy): Eukaryota > Viridiplantae > Streptophyta > Magnoliopsida > Poales > Poaceae > Triticum > Triticum urartu. The sequence continues at coordinate 497,269,337 of NC_053028.1, read as the reverse complement.
CTTCACTTATATCTTTTGAGCTAGATAATTTTGCTCTATGTGATTCACTTATATCTGTTGAGCTAGATAGTTTTGCTCTATGTGCTTCACTTAGATCTTTTGAGCGTTATAATTTTGCTCTATGTGCTTCACTTAGACCTTTTAGAGCACGGTGGTGCATATGTTTTAAAGAAACTATTGATCTCTCATGCTTAACTTAAATTAATTTGAGAGTCTCTTAATAGCATGGTAATTTGCCTAATAATAATATACTTGGTATTCAAGATTTGTGAAACTTTCTTTTGAGTGTGTTGAATACTAAGAAAAGATTGAAGCATGATAATTGTTTTGAGATATGGAGGTGATAATATTAAAGTCATGCTAGTTGAGTAGTTGTGAATTTAAAGAATACTTGTGTTGAAGTTTGTGATTCCCGTAGCATGCACGTATGGTGAACCGTTATGTGATGAAGTTGGAGCATGATTTATTTATTGATTGTCTTCCTTATGAGTGGCGGTCGGGGATGAGCGATGGTCTTTTCCTACCAATCTATCCCCCTAGGAGCATGCGTGTAATACTTTGCTTTGATAACTTCTAAATTTTTGCAATAAGTGTATGAGTTCTTTATGACTAATGTTGAGTCCATGGATTATACGCACTCTCACCCTTCCACCCTTGCTAGCCTCTCTAATACCGTGCAACTTTCGTTGGTATCATACACCTACCATATACCTTCCTCAAAACAGCCACCATACCTACCTATTATGGCATTTCCATAGCCATTCCAAGATATATTGCCATGCAACTTTCCACCGTTCCGTTCATGACACATTCATCATTGTCATATTGCATATCCCGGTACACCGCCGGATGCATTCACATAGAGTCATATTTTGTTCTAAGTATCGAGTTGTAATTGTTGAGTTATAAGAAAAATAAAAGTGTGATGATCATCATTATTAGAGTATTGTCCCAGTGAGGAAAGAATGATGGAGACTATGATTTCCCCACAAGTCGGGATGAGACTCCGGACGAAAAATAAAAAAAGAGGCCAAAGAAGCCCAAATAAAAAAAGAGAAAGGCCATATAAAAATAAAAAAATTAGAGAAAAGAGAGAAGGGACAATGTTACTATCCTTTTACCACACTTGTGCTTCAAAGTAGCACCATGATCTTCATAGTAGAGAGTCTCTCATGTTATCACTTTCATATACTAGTGGGAATCTTTCATTATAAGAACTTGGCTTGTATATTCCAATGATGGGCTTCCTCAAATTGCCCTAGGTCTTCATGAGCAAGCAAGTTGGATGCACACCCACTAGTTTCTTTTTGAGCTTTCATATACTTATAGCTCTAGTGCATCCGTTGCATGGCAATTCCTACTCACTTATATCTTCTCCCTTTTTGTCTTCTCCACAACCACCATTCTATTCCACCTATAGTGCTATATCCATGGCTCACGCTCATGTATTGCGTGAAGATTGAAAAGTTAGAGTATGAAACAATTGCTTGGCTTGTCATCGGGGTTATGCATGATTTAAATACTTTGTGTGGGGAAGATGGAGCACAGCCAGACTATATGATTTTGTAGGGATAACTTTCTTTGGCCATGTTATTTTGAGAAGACATAATTGCTTTGTTAGTATGCTTGAAGTATTATTATTTTCTATGTCAATATAAACTTTTGTCTTGAATCTTTCTAATCTGAATATTCATACCACAATTAAGAAGATTTACATTGAAATTATGCCAAGTAGCACTCCGCATCAAAAATTCTCTTTTTATCATTTACCTACTCGAGGACGAGCAGGAATTAAGCTTGGGGATGCCTGATACGTCTCCAACGTATCTATAATTTTTGATTGCTCCATGCTATATTATCTACAGTTTTGGACTATAGTGGGCTTTATTTTCCACTTTTATATTATTTTTGGGACTGACCTATTAACCGGAGGCCCAGCCCAGAATTCCTGTTTTTTGCCTATTTCAGTGTTTCAGATAAACGGAATATCAAACGGAGTCCAAACGGAATAAAATCTTCGGGAACGTGATTTTCTCACCGAACGTGATCCAGGAGACTTGGACCCTACTGCAAGGAAGTAAAGAGGTGCTCACGAGGGTAGGGGCGCCCCCCTAGGGCGCGCCCCCTGCCTCGTGGAACCCTCCGTGCTCCACCGACGTACTTCTTCCTCCTATATATACACACGTACCCCCAAACGATCAGAACATGAGCCAAAAACCTAATTCCACCGCCGCAACTTTCTGTATCCATGAGATCCCATCTTGGGGCCTGTTCCGAAGCTCCGCCGGAAGAGGTCCGTCATCACGGAGGGCTTCTACATCATCATAGCCTCTCCGACGAAGTGTGAGTAGTTTACCTCAGACCTTCGGGTCCATAGTTAGTAGCTAGATGGCTTCTTCTCTCTCTTTGAATCTCAATACAAAGTTCTCCCCCTCTCTTGTGGAGATCTATTCGATGTAATCTTCTTTTTGCGGTGTGTTTGTTAAGACCGATGAATTGTGGGTTTATGATCAAGTCTATCTATGAATAATACTTGAATCTTCTCTGACTTCTTTTATGTATAATTGGTTATCTTTGCAAGTCTCTTTGAATTATCCGTTTGGTTTGGCCAACTAGATTGGTAGTTCTTGCCATGGGAGAAGTGCTTAGCTTTGGGTTCGATCTTGCGGTGTCCTTACCCAGTGACAGAAGGGGCAGCAAGGCATGTATTGTATCGTTGCCATCAAGGATAACAAGATGGGGTTTATTTCATATTGCATGAATTTGTCTCTCTACATCATGTCATCTTGCTTAAGGCGTTACTCTGTTTTTAACTTAATACTCTAGATTCATGCTGGATAGCGGTCGATGAGTGGAGTTATAGTAGTAGATGTAGAATCATTTCGATCTACTTGTCACTGACGTGATGCCTATATACATGATCATGCCTAGATATTCTCATAATTATGCACAATTCTATCAATTGCTCAACGGTAATTTGTTCACCCACCGTAGAATACTTATGCTCTTGAGAGAAGCCACTAGTGAAACCTATGGCCCCTGGGTCTATTCTCATCATATCAATCTCCATCACTTTTATATTGTTTTGCTATTTACTTTGCCTTTACTTTTTACTTTGCATCTTTATATCAAAAATACCAAAAATATTCTATCTATCAGATCTCACTCTCGTAAGTGACCATGAAGGGCTTGACAACCCCTGATCACGTTGGTTGCGAGTAGCTATCGTTTTGTGCAGGTACGAGGGACTTGAGCGTGGCCTCCTACTGGATTGATACCTTGGTTCTCAAAAACTGAGGGAAATACTTACGCTACTCTGCTGCATCATCCCTTCCTCTTCAGGGAAAACCAACGCAAGCTCAAGACGTAGCACTCCTCTATTCCCGTATGGCCCAATAAGGCCCATATACTCCCCGGCGAATTCCCGTAACTCTCCGGTACTCCGAAAAATACCCGAATCACTCAGAACCTTTCCGAAGTCCGAATATAGTCGTCCAATATATCGATCTTTACGTCTCAACCATTTCGAGACTCCTCATCATGTCCCCGATCTCATCCGGGACTCCGAACTCCTTAGGTACATCAAAACACATACACTCATAATATTACCGTCATCGAACTTTAAGCGTGCGGACCCTACGGGTTCGAGAACTATGTAGACATGACCGAGACACGTCTCCAATCAATAACCAATAGCGGAACCTGGATTCTCATATTGGCTCCCACATATTCTACGAAGATCTTTATCGGTCAAACCGCATAACAACATACGTTGTTCCCTTTGTGATCGGTATGTTACTTGCCCGAGATTCGATCGTCGGTATCTCAATACCTAGTTCAATCTCGTTACTGGCAAGTCTCTTTACTCGTTCTGTAATACCTCATCCCGCAACTAACTCGTTAGTTGCAATGCTTGCAAGGCTTAAGTGATGTGTATTACCGAGTGGGCCCAGAGATACCTCTCCGACAATCGGAGTGACAAATCCTAATCTCGAAATACGCCAACCCAACAAGTACCTTCAGAGACACCTGTAGAGCACCTTTATAATCACCCAGTTATGTTGTGACGTTTGGTAGCACACAAAGTGTTCCTCCAGTAAACGGGAGTTGCATAATCTCATAGTCATAGGAACATGTATAAGTCATGAAGAAAGCAATAGCAACATACTAAATGATCGAGTGCTAAGCTAACGGAATGGGTCAAGTCAATCACATCATTATCCTAATGATGTGATCCCGTTAATAAAATGACAACTCATGTCTATGGTTAGGAAACATAACCATCTTTGATCAACGAGCTAGTCAAGTAGAGGCATACTAGTGACACTCTGTTTGTCTATGTATTCACACATGTATTATGTTTCCAGTTAATACAATTCTAGCATGAATAATAAACATTTATCATGATATAAGGAAATAAATAATAACTTTATTATTGCCTCTAGGGCATATTTCCTTCACCCAGTCCTCGTGCTAAACGTGTGGCATAAATTCCACCATAGAACCAGCCACTTCTGGCGTTATGCTAAAGTCTACGTGCAATAATCGCTCCAAGGTTATAATTCCTTTCACCAGTGAGAGCGTTGTGAATGAGGCTCAAGTCTGGCGAACAAAGTATGCTACAGTCTTGCTTGCCTACTATGCATTTCTCGTTAAATAATGCAAGGTACTGAATTGCAGGAAAATGAATGCTCTTTATTCTTCCTTGGCTTACTCCCCTATTTTCACCATAATAAAGGCTAGTCAAGAAGGTCTCATACTCAGCCTTTGCTGGCTCATCAAGCGAATCCCAAAATGGTAGTTTGCAATGGTAAGCAAAATTTCTAGTGGAATAGTAAATGGTTCATCATAAAGCATAAACGACACCCTAGACTCACGTGGAAAATATTTAAATCCTTTGACAAATGATTCAGTGAGAAGATGGCGCTGTTCACACTTATCCGAGAGGTAGGAACTGAGACCATCATTGTGAATATATTTCTCAAATTCCTCCTTAATGCCCACATGCATCATATACTCATCGCAAGGCCATAAGCATGTTTTGGTGACTGCATCTCGCGTGGAACTTTCACTTGGTTCAACGTAAGACTGACGGGCAAAACTGTCACTAGAGGATGCCCCCGAGGATCGTCTCCTCGAAGAACTCCTTCCAAATAGGTTCATCATGTCCGCGTACAATTTTCTGGAAATAAAGTTTTTTTGAGTGACAAAAATTTGTCAACAAAACTTTGTAAGATTGATAACAACTACTCATAGGTATACATAGAGGCCATAGCAAGCATTCAAACTACTTAGAACACGAAGAATTCAACATGCAAGCACATCTACAGTAGCACCAAGAGTAGCTAATTATTCAAAGTATAAACCACTAAAACAAAAACTAATTGGACAAATGGTGGAGTCACATACCAAGCAACAATCTCCTGAAACAGTTTCTGAAATGGAGCTTCAAGCAAAGAGATTGAAATTGGCAACAAAATGAGCAAGAACACGTGAGAGAGAGGGAGAGTGATTTTTTCTGGAGATAGGTGACAATGTGGGCTAAAGAGGTGAGTGAGGGGGCCCATGTGGGGACCACAACCCCCAGGGCGCGCCAGGGGGTGCTGGCGCGCCCAGGTGGGTTGTGCCCACCTGGTGCACCCCCTCTGGTTATTTTGCACCAAAAATTCTTAAATATTCAGGAAAAAATCATATAAAATTTTCAGGGCATTCTGAGAAGGGTCAGTTTTTATTGCACGAGAAATTCAGAAAACAGACAAAACATGGCATTTTATTTTATTTAACTAATAAAAACAGAGAATAAAAAGTAGGGACAGAAAGTAGTGCTTACTAAATTCATCAGCTTCATGCCATTCAAAAATGATTCATTAATAAGGTTGATCAAGTCTTATTAACAACCACTTTCAATTAGTATGAAGCCGAAGAACTTTCGTAAATCACTAAGTTACCTCAATGGGGATATGCATTTCCCCAATAATAAGCATTTCATATTTCTTTTTGACAGTAGGTAGAGGTATTTGAAAACTTCCAATAGTGATTGTCGGAGATTTTTCAATAACATTAATACCATTCACTTGGAATTGTTTCTTCGGAAAGTGCACCATATGCTCATTACCATAAATATGAAAAGTAACCTTGCTTTTATTGCAATCAACAACAGCTCCTGTAGTATTCAAGAAGGGTCTACCAAGGATAATCGACATGTTGTCGTCCTCAGGCATCTCAAGTATAACAAAGTCAGTCAAAATAGTAACATTAGCAGCAACAACGGGCACATCCTCACAGATACCGATAGGTATGGCAGTTGACTTATCAGCCATTTGCAAAGATATTTCAGTAGGTGTGAGTTTATTCAAGTCAAGTATTTTATATAAAGAGAAAGGCATAACACTAACACGAGCTCCAAAATCACACAAAGCAGTTTTCACATAATTCTTTTTGATAGAGCAATGTATAGTTGGTATTCCCGGATCTCCAAGTTTTTTAGGTACTCCATCTTTAAAAGTATAATTACCAAGCATAGCGGAGATTTTAGCTTCCGGTATTTTTCTCTTATTTGTGATGATGTCTTTCATATACTTTGCATAAGGAGGCATTTTCAGGATATCAGTCAAGCGAGTACGCAAAAAGACTGGTCTTAGCATTTCAGCAAAGCGTTCAAATTCTTCATCATCATTCTTTTTAGTTGACTTGGGTGGAAAAGGCATAGGTTATTGAACCCAAGGTTCTCTCTCTTTACCGTGTTTTCTAGCAATGAAGTCTCTTTTATCATACCTTTTATTTTTAGGTTGTGGGTTATCAAGATCAACAGGTGGTTCTATCTCAACATCATTATCTGGTTCTTTTTCATTGGTTGGTTGAGAGTCTTCATGAACCTCATCATTATATTTTTCATTATCATTAGGTGAGTGTTCATTATCAGACTGAGTTTCAGCATCAGAGATAGAAACTTCATTTTCATTATCAGGAGGTTTTTCTATTTCAGGTTCACTAGAAGTGTGCAAAGTCCTATTATTTTTCTTTTTCTTCCTAGAAGGAATAGGTGCACTAGTGTTAGATCTTTGTGAATCTTGTTTAATTCTTTTAGGGTGTCCCTCAGGATAAAGTGCTTCCTGAGTCATTTTCCCTCCTCTAGTTGCAGCTCTAACAGCAAAGTCGTGCATATTATGATTCATTTCATCAAGCAATTCTCTTTGAGATTTAGCAACTTTTTCTAATTGAGTTTGAACCATAGAAGCATGTTTTCAAACACCTCTAACATCATTTGATATTCTAAATAACAAGTCACTCAAGCGAGCAATCATATCAGAATTGTATTTCAATTGTTTCATAACATTTACATTGAAGTGATCTTGTTTTCTAATATAATTTTCAAACTCATAAAGGCATTGACTAGGATGCATATTGTGAGGATTATCATTATCATTGAACTTCATAAGAGAATTTACCTCTACCACCTTAGGCAATGGTGGTGTATTAAGCCCATGTATTTCTTCAATAGGAGGTAAATTTTTAACATCGTCAGCTTTAATACCTTTTTCCTTCATAGATTTCTTTGCCTCTTGCATATCTTCAGGACTAAGATATAATATACCCCTCTTCTTCGGAGTGGGTTTAGGCGGTGGTTCAGGAATAGTCCAATCATCATAATTTTTCAATATGTTATTCCATAATTCTTCAACTTGAGCAATAGTTCGTTCCCTGAAAACACAACCAGCACAACTATCTAGGAAGTCCCTAGAAGCATCAGTTAGTCCATTCTAGAAGATATCAAGTATTTCATTTTTCTTAAGAGGATGATCAGGCAAAGCATTAAGTAACTGGCAAAGCCTCCCCCAAGCCTGTGGGAGACTCTCTTCTTTAGTTTGCACAAAGTTAAATATTTCCTGTAAGGCAGCTTGTTTCTTATGAGCAGGAAAATATTTTTCAGAGAAGTAATAAACCATATCCTAGGGACTACGCACATAACCAGGAGCAAGAGTATTGTACCAAGCTTTAGCATCACCCTTTAATGAGAAAGGAAATAATTTGAGAATTAAGTAATAACGAGTCTTCTCATCATGAGTAAAAAGGGTGTCTATATCATTCAACTTAGTAAGATGTGCCACAACAGTTTCAGTTTCATAACCATGGAAATGATCAGATTCAACCAGAGTAATTAACTCTGGGTCGACAGAGAATTCATAATCCTTATCATCAATAAAGATAGGTGAAGTAGCAAATTTAGGATCACATTTCATTCTAGCATTCAGAGATTTTTCTTTATACTTGTGTAGTAATTTATCTAGATCATCTCTATCATTGCAAGCAAGAATATCTCTAGTTGCTTCTTCACTCATAACATAACCTTCCGGTACCTTAGGCAATTCATATCTAGGAAGGCTAGTTCTAGCAGGTGTTTCAGGAGTTTCAGTTTCAAGCTCATCATCAGATTCAACAACATCATGTTGTATTACTCTAGCAATTTGTCTATCAAGAAATTCACCAAGTGGCACATCATCATTATCAAGCAAGGTACTAGCATCATCATAAGCATCATTCATAGTAGAAGTAGCATCATCAATAACTTGCAAAATATCAGAATTGATAGCATGTGGCGGTGTTGTAAGTTTACTCATAACAGAAGGTGAATCTAAAGCAGAACTGGATGGCAGTTTCTTACCTCCCCTCGTCCTTGAGGGAAATATCTTAGTCATTGGATCCTTCAGATTCTTCATCGTGATAATATGGTAATAATCCCAAGTGACTCAACAAATATAGCTATGCTCCCCAACAACGGCGCCAGAAAAAGGTCTTGATAACCAACACGTATAGGGGATCACAACAATTTTTGAGGGTAGAGTATTCAACCCGAATTTATAGATTCGACACAAGGGGAGCCAAAGAATATTTGAAGGTATTAGCAGCTGAGTTGTCAATTCAACCACACCTGGAGATTAATTATCTACAGCAATATGATCAATAGCAAAGTAGTTTGATAATTTTGATAGTATTGACAGCAATAATGGTAATAGTAATAGTGATAGTAGTACTTTGTAGCAAGTGTAACCGTGATGATAGCAATAGTAACGCAGCAAGATCAATAAGGATAAATTCGTAGGCATTGGATCGATGACTTGTTGGATGATATTCATCATGTGATAGTTATAACCTAGGGCAATATGGCACTAGCTCCAGTTCATCGATATAATGTAGGCATGTATTCCGTAAATAGTCATACGTGTTTTATTAAAAGAACTTGCATGACATCTTTTGTCCTACCCTCCCGTGGCAGCGGGGTCCATATTGGAAACTAAGGGATATTAAGGCATCCTTTTAATAAAGAACCAGAACAAAGCATTAACACATAGTGAATACATGAACTCCTCAAACTACAGTCATCACTGGGAGTGGTCCCGGTTGTTGTCACTCCGGGGTTGCCGGATCATAACCGTAGTTGCTGACTATAACTTGCAAGATCGGATCTAAAACATGGATATAATGATGAATTCACAAACGGTTCAGATCTAAAATCATGGCACCCGGGCCCAAAGTGACAAGCATTAAGCATAACAAAGTCATAGCAACATCAATCTAAGAACATAGTGGATACTAGGCATCAGGCTAACAAAACTAACTCGATTACATGATGACTCTCATCCAACTCCTCACCAACCAGCGAGCCTGCGAAGGAATTACTCACTCCCGGTGGGGAGCATCATGGAATTGGCGATGGAGAAGGGTTGGTGATGACGAAGAATGAATACCCCCTCTCCGGAGCCCCAAACGGACTCCAGATCTGCCCCCCCCCCGAGGAAGAAGAACAGGGCCTGGCGGCGGCTTCATCTCGTGGATCGCAATAATTCTTTCTCCCTAATTTTTTCTGAAATAATGTGAATTTATAGTATCAGGGGGGTCATCAACGGAGCCACCGGGTGGGTACAACCCACCTGGGCGCGCCAGGAGAGGGGGCGCCCTAGTGGGTTGTGCCCACCCAGGTGCCCCTCTCTGGTGGGTCTTGGTATTGATATAAAAAATCCTCAAAAAGTTTCGTTCCATTCCGAGAACTTTTATTTCTGCACAAAAACAACACCATGGTAGTTCTGCTGAAAACAGCGTCAGTCCGGGGTTAGTTTTATTCAAATCATGCAAATTAGAGTCCAAAACGAGAGGAAAAGCTTGAGAAAAAGTAGATACATTGGAGACGTATCAGTACCTTACTAATGCATGTAGTAGTGCCTGGGTATTTGTGAAGGAAATATGCCCTAGAGGCAATAATAAAGTTGTTATTTATATTTCCTTATATCATGATAAATTTTTATTATTCATGCTATAATTGCATTAACCGGAAACTTAGTACATGTGTGAATACATAGACAAACAGAGTGTCACTAGTTTGCCTCTACTTAACTAGCTTGTTGAATCAATGATGGTTATGTTTCCTAACCATAGACATGAGTTGTCATTTGATTAACGGGATCACATCATTAGAGAATGATGTGATTGACTTGACCCATCCGTTAGCTTAGCACGATCATCGTTTAGTTTGTTGCTATTGCTTTCTCCATAACTTATACATGTTCCTATGACTATGATATCATGCAACTCCCGAATACCGGAGGAACACTTTGTGTGCTACCAAACGTCACAACGTAACTGGGTGATTATAAAGGTGCTCTACAGGTGTCTCCGATGGTGTTTGTTGACTTGGCATAGATCGAGATTAGAATTTGTCACTCCGATTGTCAGAGAGGTATCTCTCGGCCCTCTCGGTAATGCACATCACTATAAGCCTTGCAAGCAATGTGACTAATGAGTTAGTTGCAGGATGATGCATTATGGAACGAGTAAAGAGACTTGCCGGTAACGAGATTGAACTAGGTATTGAGATACCCACGATCGAATCTCGGGCAAGTAACATACCGATGACAAAAGGAACAACGTATGTTGTTATGCGGTTTGACCGATAAAGATCTTCGTAGAATATGTAGCAGCCAATATGAGCATCTAGGTTCCTCTATTGGTTATTGATCGGAGACATGTCTCGGTCATGTCTACATAGTTCTCGAACCTGTAGGGTCCGCACGCTTAACATTCAGTGACGATCGGTATTACGAGTTTATGTGTTTTGATGTGCCGAAGATAGTTCGTAGTCCCAGATGTGATCACAGACATGACGAGGAGTCTCGAAATGGTCGAGACATAAAGATTGATATATTGGATGACTATATTCGGACATCGGATGAGTTCCGGGGGTCACCGGATATTTATCGGAGTGCCGGGTGGTTATCGGAACCCCCGGGGGAACTAATGGGCCAACATGGGCCTTGTGGGAGAGAGAGGAGAGGGCCTAGGGCTGCCCCCTGGGAGTCCTAATTGGACAAGGAGGGGGGCGGAGCCCCCTCTTTCCTCCCTCTCTCCCTCTCCTTCCTCCCCCCTTCCTAGTTGGAATAGGAAAAGGGGAGTCCTACTCCTACTAGGAGGACTCCCCCTCTCCTTGGCGCGCCTCAAGGCCGACCGGCCTCCCCCTTGCCCTTTATATATGGGGGCAGGGGGCACCCTAGGAAACACAAGTTGATTGTTTCCAACCGTGTGCGGTGCCCCCCTCCACCATAATCCACCTCGGTCATATCATAGCAGTGCTTAGGCGAAGCCCTGTTCCGGTAGCATCATCATCACCGTCATCACGCCGTCGTGCTGACGAAGCTCTCCCTCGACACTCTACTGGATCGTGAGTTCGTGGGACATCATCGAGCCGAACGTGTGCAGATCGCGGAGGTGTCGTACCTTCGGTGCTAGGATCAGTCGATCGTGAAGACGTGCGACTACATCAACCGCATTGTCATAACGCTTCCGCTTACGATCTACGAGGGTACGTAGACAACACTCTCCCCTCTCGTTGCTATGCATCACCATGATCTTGCGTGTGCGTAGGAATTTTTTGGAAATTACTGCGTTCCCCAACAGTGGCATCAGAGCCAGGTTTATGCGTAGATATTATATGCACGAGTAGAACACAAAGGAGTTGTGGGCCTAGGTATATACATATTGCTTGCCGTCACTAGTTAATTCTTGATTCAGTGGTATTGTTGGATGAAGCGGCCCAGACCGACATTACGCGTACGCTTACGCGAGACTGGTTCTACCGACGTGCTTCGCACACATGTGGCTGGTGGGTGTCAGTTTCTCCAACTTTAGTTGAATCGGATTCAATGAACAGGGTTCTTTCTAAAGATCAAAAAGCAATCGCTATACCGCGTTGTGGTTTTTGATGCGTAGATAAGAACGGTTCTTGCTCAGCCCGTAGCAGCCACGTAAAACTTGCAACAACAAAGTATAGGATGTCTAACTTGTTTTTGTAGGGCATGTTGTGATGTGATATGGTCAAGACATGATGCTAAATTTTATTATATGATATGATCATGTTTTGTAACACAGTTATCGGCAACTGGCAGGAGCCATATGGTTGTCGCTTTATTGTATGAAATGCAATCGCCATGTAATTGCTTTACTTTATCACTAAGCGGTAGCGATAGTCGTAGAAGCAATAGTTGGCGAGACAACAACGATGCATCAGTGGAGATCAAGGTGCCAAGCCGGTGACGATGGTGATAATGACGGTGCTTTGGAGATGGAGATCAAAGGCACAAGATGATGATGACTATATCATATCACTTATATTGATTGCATGCGATGTTTATCCATTATGCATCTTATCATGCTTAGTTCGATGGTAGCATTATAAGATGATCTCTCACTAAATTTCAAGGTATAAGTGTTCTCCCTGAGTAAGCACCGTTGCTATAGTTCGTCGTGCCAAGACACCACGTGATGATCGGGTGTGATAAGCTCTACGTTCACATATAACGGGTGCAAGCCAGTTTTGCACACGCAGGATACTCGGGTTAAACTTGACGAGCCTAGCATATGCAGATATGGCCTCAGAACACTGAGACCGAAAGGTCGGGTGTGAATCATATAGTAGATATGATCAACATAGTGTTGTTCACCATTGAAAACTACTCCATCTCACGTGATGATCGGACATGGTTTATTGATATGGATCACGTGATCACTTAGATGATTAGAGAGATGTCTATCTAAGTGGGAGTTCTTAAGTAATTTGATTAATTGAACTTTAATTTATCATGAACTTAGTACCTGATAGTATTTTGCATGTCTATTTTATTGTAGACAGATGGCCCGTGTTGTTGTTCTGTTGAATTTTAATGAGTTCCTAGAGAAAGCTAAGTTGAAAGATGATGGTAGCAACTACACAGACTGGGTCCGTAACTTGAGGATTATCCTCATTGCTACACAGAAGAATTACGTCCTGGAAGCACCGCTAGGTGACAAACCCGCTACAGGAGCAACGCCAGATGTTGTGAACACCTGGCAGAGCAAAGCTGATGACTACTCGATAGTTTAGTGTGCCATGCTTTACGGTTTAGAACCGGGACTTCAACGGCGTTTTGAAACGTCATGGAGCATATAAGATGTTCCAGGAGTTGAAGTTAATATTTCAAGCAAATGCCCGGATTGAGAGATATGAAGTCTCCAATAAGTTCTACAACTGCAAGATGGAGGAGAATAGTTCTGTCAGTGAACATATACTCAGAATGTCTGGGTACCACAACAACTTGACTCAACTGGGAGCTAATCTTCCTGATGATAGTGTCATTGACAGAGTTCTTCAATCACAGCCACCAAGCTACAAGAGCTTCGTGATGAACTATAATATGCAAGGGATGGATAAGACGATTCCTAAGCTCTTCGCAATGCTAAAGGCTGCGGAGGTAGAAATCAAGAAAGAGCATCAAGTGTTGATGGTCAACAAGACCACCAGTTTCAAGAAAAAGGGTAAAGGGAAGAAGGGGAACTTCAAGAAGAACAGCAAGCCAGTTGCTGCTCAAGTGAAGAAACCCAAGCCTGAGACTGAGTGCTTCTACTGCAAAGGAACTGGTCACTGGAAGCGGAACTGCCCCAAGTATTTGGCGGAGAAGAAGGATGGCAAAGTGAAAGGTATATTTGATATACATGTTATTGATGTGTACCTTACTAATGCTTGCAGTAGTGCATGGGTATTTGATACTGGTTCAGTTGCTAACATTTGCAACTCGAAACAGGGGCTACGAATTAAGCGAAGATTGGCTAAGGACAAGGTGACGATACGCGTGGGAAATGGTTCCAAAGTCGATGTGATCGCCGTCGGCACGCTACCTCTACATCTACCTTCAGGATTAGTTTTAGACCTAAATAATTGTTATTTGGTGCCAGCGTTGAGCATGAACATTATATCTGGATCTTGTTTGATGCGAGACGGTTATTCATTTAAATCAGCGAATAATGGTTGTTCTATTTATATGATTAATATCTTTTATGGTCACGCACCCTTGATGAGTGGTCTATTTTTACTAAATCTTGATAGTAGTGATACACATGTTCATAGTATTGAAGCCAAAAGATGCAGAGTTGATAATGATAGTGCAACTTATTTGTGGCACTGCCGTTTAGGTCATATTGGTGTAAAGCGCATGAAGAAACTCCATTCTGATGGACTTCTAGAATCACTTGATTATGAATCACTTGGTACTTGCGAACCATGCCTCATGGGCAAGATGACTAAAACTCCGTTCTCCGGAACAATGGAGTGAGCAACAGAGTTATTGGAAATCATACATACTGATGTATGTGGTCCAATGAACATTGAAGCTCGCGGCGGATATCGTTATTTTCTCACCTTCACAGATGATTTGACAGATGTGGGTATATCTACTTAATGAAACATAAGTCTAAAACATTTGAAAAGTTCAAAGAATTCCAGAGTGAAATGGAAAATCATAGTAACAATAAAATCAATTTTCTATGATCTGATCATGGAGGTGAATATTTGAGTTATGAGTTTGGACTTCATTTGAAACAATGCGGAATAGTTTCGCAACTCACGCCACCTGGAACACCACAGCGTAATGGTCTATCCAAACGTCGTAAACGCACTTTATTAGATATGGTGTGATCTATGATGTCTCTCGCTGATTTGCCGCTATCGTTTTGGGGTTATGCTTTAGAGACGGTTGCATTCACATTAAATAGGGCACCATCTAAATCCGTTGAGGCGACACCTTATGAACTATGGTTTGGAAAGAAACCCAAGTTGTCATTTTCTTAAAGTTTGGGGCTGCGATGCTTATGTGAAAAAGCTTCAACCTGATAAGCTCGAACCCAAATCGGAGAAATGTGTCTTCATAGGATACCCAAAGGAGACTGTTGGGTACACCTTCTATCACAGATCCGAAGGCAAGATATTCGTTGCTAAGAATGGATCCTTTCTAGAGAAGGAGTTTCTCTCGAAAGAAGTGAGTGGGAGGAAAGTAGAACTTTACGAGGTAATTGTACCTTCTCCCTTATTGGAAAGTAGTTCATCACTGAAATCAGTTCCAGTGATTCCTACACCAGTAAGTGAGGAAGCTAATGATGATGATCATGAAACTTCTGATCAAGTTACTACCGAACCTCGTAGGTCAACCAGAGTAAGATCTGCACCAGAGTGGTACGGTAATCCTGTTCTGGGAGTCATGTTACTTGACCATGACGAACCTACGAACTATGAGGAAGCGATGATGAGCCCGAATTCTGCAAAATGGCTTGAGGCCATGAAATCTGAGATGGGATCCATGTACGAGAACAAAGTATGGACTTTGGTTGACTTGCCCGATGATCGGCGGGCCATAGAGAATAAATGGATCTTCAAGAAGAAGACTGACGCTGACGGTAATGTTACTGTCTACAAAGCTCGACTTGTTGCAAAAGGTTTTCGACAAGTTCAAGGAGTTGACTACGATGAGACCTTCTCACCCGTAGCGATGCTTAAGTCCATCCGAATCATGTTAGCAATTGCCGCAATTTATGATTATGAAATTTGGCAAATGGATGTCGAAACTGCATTCCTTAATGGATATCTTAAAGAAGAGTTGTATATGATGCAACCAGAAGGTTTTGTCGATCCAAAAGGTGCTAACAAAGTGTGCAAGCTCTAGTGATCCATTTATGGACTGGTGCAAGCCTCTCTAAGTTGGAATATACGCTTTGATAGTGTGATCAAAGCATATGGTTTTATACATACTTTTGGAGAAGCCTGTATTTACAAGAAAGTGAGTGGGAGTTCCATGGCATTTCTGATATTATATGTAGATGACATATTGTTGATCGGAAATGACACTGAATTTCTGAATAGCATAAAAGAATACTTGAATAAGAATTTTTCAATGAAAGACCTCGGTGAAGCTGCTTATATATTGGGCATCAAGATCTATAGAGATAGATCAAGACGCTTAATTGGACTTTCACAAAGCACATACCTTGATAAAGTTTTGAAGAAGTTCAAAATGGATCAGGCAAAGAAAGGGTTCTTGCCTGTATTACAAGGTGTGAAGTTGAGTAAAACTCAATGCCCGACCACTGCAGAAGATAGAGAGAAAATGAAAGGTGTTCCCTATGCTTCAGCCATAGGCTCTATCATGTATGCAATGTTGTATACCAGACCTGATGTGTGCCTTGCTATCGGTTTAGCAGGGAGGTACCAAAGTAATCCAGGAGTGGATCACTGGACAGCGGTCAAGAATATCCTGAAATACCTGAAAAGGACTAAGGATATGTTTCTCGTATATGGAGGTCACAAAGAGCTCGTCGTAAACGGTTACGTCGATGCAAGCTTTGACACTGATCCAGATGACTCTAAGTCACAAACCGGATACGTGTTTTTATTAAATGGTGGTGCTGTCAGTTGGTGCAGTTCCAAGCAGAGCATCGTGGCGGGATCTACGTGTGAAGCAGAATACATAGCTGCTTCGGAAGCAGCAAATGAAGGAGTCTGGATGAAGGAGTTCATATCCGATCTAGGTGTCATACCTAGTGCATCGGGTCCAATGAAAATCTTTTGTGACAATACTGGTGCAATTGCCTTGGCAAAGGAATCCAGATTTCACAATAGAACCAAGCACATCAAGAGACGCTTCAATTCCATCCGCGATCAAGTCAAGGAGGGAGACATGGAGATTTGCAAGATACATACAGATTTGAATGTTGCAGACCCGTTGACTAAGCCTCTCTCACAAGCAAAACATGATCAGCACCAAGACTCCATGGGTGTTAGAATCATTACAATGTAATCTAGATTATTGACTCTAATGCAAGTGGGAGACTGAAGGAAATATGCCCTAGAGGCAATAATAAAGTTGTTATTTATATTTCCTTATATCATGATAAATGTTTATTATTCATGCTAGAATTGTATTAACCAGAAACTTAGTACATGTGTGAATACATAGACAAACAGAGTGTCACTAGTTTAGCTCTACTTAACTAGCTCGTTGAATCAATGATGGTTATGTTTCCTAACCATAGACATGATTTGTCATTTGATTAATGGGATCACATCATTAGAGAATGATGTGATTGACTTGACCCATCTGTTAGCTTAGCACGATGATCGTTTAGTTTGTTGCTATTGCTTTCTCCATAACTTATACATGTTCCTATGACTATGAGATCATGCAACTCCCGAATACCGGAGGAACACTTTGTGTGCTACCAAACGTCACAACGTAACTGGGTGATTATAAAGGTGCTCTACACGTGTCTCCGATTGTGTTTGTTGAGTTGGCATAGATCGAGATTAGGATTTGTCACTCTGATTGTAGGAGAGGTATCTCTGGGCCCTCTCGGTAATGCACATCACTATAAGCCTTGCAAGCAATGTGACTAATGAGTTAGTTGCGGGGCGATGCATTATGGAATGAGTAAATAGACTTGCCGGTAACGAGATTGAACTAGGTATTGAGATACCGACGATCGAATCTCGGGCAAGTAACATACCGATGACAAAAGGAACAACGTATGTTGTTATGCGGTTTGACCGATAAAGATCTTCGTACAATATGTAGGAGCCAATATGAGCATCTAGGTTCCGCTATTGGTTATTGACCGGAGACATGTCTCGGTCATGTCTACATAGTTCTTGAACCCGTAGGGTTCGCACGCTTAACGTTCAGTGACGATCGGTATTACGAGTTTTTGTGTTTTGATGTACCGAAGATAGTTCGGAGTCCCGGATGTGATCACGGACATGACGAGGAGTCTCGAAATGGTCGAGACATAAAGATTGATATATTGTACGACTATATTCGGACACCGGATGAGTTCCGGGGGTCACCGGATATTTATCAGAGTGCCGGGGGTTATCGGAACCCCCGGGGGAACTAATGGGCCAACATGGGCCTTGTGGGAGAGAGAGGAGAGGGCCTAGGGCTGGCCACCCCCCTTGGGAGTCCGAATTGGACAAGGAGGGGGCGGCGCCCCCTCTTTCCTCCCTCTCTTCCTCTCCTTCCTCCCCCCTTCCTAGTTGGAATAGGAAAGGGGGAGTCTTACTCCTACTAGGAGGAGGACTCCCCCTCTCCTTGGTGCGCCTCAAGGCCGGCCGGCTCCCCCTTTCTCCTTTATATACGGGGCAGACGGGCACCCTTGGACACACAATTTGATTGTTTCCAGCCGTGTGCGGTGCCCCCTCCACCATAATCCACCTCGGTCGTATCGTAGCAGTGCTTAGGCGAAGCCCTATTCCGGTAGCATCATCATCACCGTCATCACGCCGTCGTGCTGACGAAGCTCTCCCTCGACACTCTACTGGATCATGAGTTCGCGGGACGTCACCGAGCCGAACGTGTGGAGATCACGGAGGTGTCGTACCTTCGGTGCTAGGATCGGTCGATCGTGAAGACGTACGACTACATCAACCGCGTTGTCATAATGCTTCCGCTTACGGTCTACGAGGTGTGACGCCCCCGATTTGACCATACACTAATCATGCATGCAAATGTGTACGATCAAGATCAAGGACTCACGAGAAGATATCACAACACAACTCTACAAATAAAATAAGTCATACAAGCATCATATTACAAGCCAGGGGCCTCGAGGGCTCGAATACAAGAGCTCGATCATAGACGAGTCAGCGGAAGCAACAATATCTGAGTACACACATAAGTTAAACAATTTTGCCTTAAGAAGGCTAGCACAAACTGGGATACAGATCGAAAGAGGCGCAGGCCTCCTGCCTGGGATCCTCCTAACTACTCCTGGTCGTCGCCAGCGGGCAGCACGTAGTAGTAGGCACCTCCGGTGTAGTAGGGGTCATCGTCGAGGGTGGCGTCTGGCTCCTGGACTCCAGCATCTGGTTGCGACAACCAGAATGAAAGGAAAGGGGGAAAGGGGGGGAGAAAGCAACCGTGAGTACTCATCCAAAGTACTCGCAAGCAAGGAGCTACACTACATATGCATGGGTATCAAATGGAGTAAGGGTATCATATGTGGACTGAACTGCAGAAAGCCAGAATAAGAGGGGGATAACTAATCCTTTCGAAGACTACGCTTCTGGCAGCCTCCGTCTTGCAACATGTAGAAGAGAGTAGACTGAAGTCCTCCAAGTAGCATCGCATAGCATAACCCTAACCGCTGATCCTCCCCTCGTCGCCCTGTGAGAGAGCGATCACCGGTTGTATCTGGCACTTGGAAGGGTGTGTTTTATTAAGTATCCGGTTCTAGTTGTCATAAGGTCAAGGTACAACTCCAAGTCGTCCTGTTACCGAAGATCACGGCTATTCGAATAGATTAACTTCCCTGCAGGGGTGCACCACATAACCCAACACGCTCGATCCCATTTGGCCAGACACACTTTCCTGGGTCATGCCCGGCCTTGGAAGATCAACACGTCGCAGCCCCACCTAGACCAACAGAGAGGTCAGCACGCCGGTCTAAACCTAAGCGCCCAGGGGTCTGGGCCCATCGCCCTTAGCACACCTGCACGTTGCGTGGGCGGCCGGAAGCAGACCTAGCCTAGTGGCGTTCCAGTCCAATCCGGCGCGCGCCGCTCCGTTGCTGACGTCACGAAGGCTTCGGCTGATACCACGACGTCGAGTGCCCATAACTGTCCCCGCGTAGATGGTTAGTGCGTATAGGCCAGTAGCCAGACTCAGATCAAATACCAAGATCTCGTTAAACGTGTTAAGTATCTGCGAACGCCGACTAGGGCCAGGCCCACCTCTCTCCTAGGTGGTCGGAACCTGCCCTGTCGCTCCGCCTCAAAGATCCACTCGCGGGTGCTCCTACGAGCCGACCCGTCTTTAATCACCACATGTATCATGTATAAAGTAAATAGTATATACCCGTGATCACCTCCCGAGTGATCACGGCCCGATAGTATAGCACAGCAGACGGACAAGAATGTAGGGCCACAGATGGAAATACTAGCATCCTATACTAAGCAAGTAGGATTGCAAGTAAAGGTATCAACAGTAGTAGCAAGGACAGGCTATGCATCAGGATAGGAATAACGAAACAGTAACATGCTACACTACTCTAATGCAAGCAGTATAGAGGAGAGTAGGCAATATATGGTGATCAAAGGGGGGGGCTTGCCTGGTTGCTCTGGCAAGAGAGAGTGGTCGTCAACTCCGTAGTCGTACTGGGTAGCAGCGGCGTCGGTCTCGGTGTCTATCGAGAGAAGAGGGGGGACAAACAATAAATATATAAGCAAGCGTATGCATAGTGATGCATGACATGACAAGTAACGGTGCTAGGGGTGCCCTATCGCGGTATGAGGTGATACCGGTGAAGGGGGGGGGGAACATCCGGGAAAGTATCCCCGGTGTTTCGCGTTTTCGGACAGATGAAACAGAGGGGGAAAGTTGCGTGTTCTCTATGCTAGGGATGCGTGGCGGATAAACGGGCTGCGTATTTAAATTCGTCTCGTCGTTCTGAGCAACTTTCATGTACAAAGTTTTTCCATCCGAGCTACGGTTTATTTTATATTAATTTTAAAAGATTTAAATCATTTTTAGGATTTATTTATTTAATTTAATCAACATTATCCAGAATAGTGTCTGCTGACGTCATCATGACGTCAGCATGACATCAGCAGTCAACAGAGGTGTTGACTGGGTCGCTGACGTGTGGGACCCACTGGTCATTGACTGTTTAGCCTAATCACTGTTTAACTAATCTAACTACTGTTTAATTAAATTAATTAGTTAGTTAGGTTAATCCAATTATGATTAATTAACTTAATTATTTCCTTAATTAAATAATTAATTTAATTATTATTATTATTTTAATTATTTTTATTATTAATTCTCTTTTTTTAATAAAGTTCTGGGGGATGGGGCCCCCTTGTCATAGGTACAGGGGGGCGGGCCCAGTTGTCTGTGGCCCCCTGGGCTTAGCGGTTACGGGCGAGCAAAGGGGCGGGGCACCCGAACGAGCGTGAGCCCGAGAGGCGCTGGGCGCGCGGGGGCACGCCGGCGGCCAGGGCCAGGGGAGACGGGGCTCCGGCGAGCCTCCGGAGCGGCGGCGGCTGGCGTGTAGCGGCAGCGACGGCGCTGCAGAAAGTCGGGTCAGAGGGGGGGTAGGCGCGGGCGGCTCCGGGGAGCCACGTCCAGGGAGGGAGTGGAGCTAAGCGGCGGCGCCGGTGAGCGCAGCAGCGGGCGGATGCACGAGCAGGAGCGGCGACGGGGAGTGTCAGCGCGAGCGCGCGTTGCCAACCGCGGTCGGACACGGCAAGGAACGGGCAGGGGGGCACAGCGAGGCGAAGCAGAGGCCGCGGTGTACGGCGGGGTACCGCGGGCACCAGGCCGCGGGGAAGGCTACGGGGCAAGGGTCGGGCGGAGCTGCGGGAGCACGCGGGCGAGCGAGTCCCGTCGAGGACGATCCCGGTGCGGGGTTAGAGAGGGAGATGGAGGTGGCGCTCACAAGGGGTTGCAGGGGACTGGGCAGCGGGGCGCGAGGAGGAAGACGGGGACGCCGGCGTCGTAGGGGAGGCAGTCCGGCGAGGTGGTCTCCGGCGACGGCGTCGAGCGAAGAGGACGGCGGCGTCAGGCGCGTGGAGGTCGTTCGGGGAGGATTGGTGGAGCGAGGCGGCGGCGATGGCGTTCCGGTGACGGAGTGGTGGGGCGGGGCAGCCCGGTGACGATGGGGCGGCGTCGGGCCCCGGCGTCAGGCTCGGGGGCAAGGGGATCGGGGCGATGTGCGTTGGGGCGCCCCCGATCCAGATCGCGCGGGGGGAGGAGAGTGGGGATCGTGGGGAAGGGGGTTAGGGTTTCGGGGAGAGGCAGGGGGTTAAGCAAGGGTTAGGTGGGCCGGCCTAGTTGGATGGCCAGCTGGGCCGAGGCCCAGTGAGGGGGGGGCTTTTAATTTCTTTTGTTTTCTTCTGTTTTTATTATTTTCCCTTTTCTATTTTATTTATTTTAGTTAGCGAAACAGCTTTACAAAAATATAACTCCTACTCCTAAATTAGCATAACAACATAGGCCACCTACTCCAAAAAGTTTGGTGATTATATAAACTAGATTAACATTTGTTTAGTAATTAAAAGCATTTAAAATAATTGTTTTGCTGCTGTTTTACCCATCTCACATTATTTAAACATTTTATGCATGTGTGGTTTTTCCCCCATAATTATCTATGCAATATTTGGTTCACTCCGAACATTTTAGTTTTAATATTTGAAAACTTTTATTGTTTGCCCATTTTTTTAATTTGAATTTGAATCAGTTTCGAACTAACTCGAGATTAGCAACTATAAACGAGGTGACGTGGCATCATTAGCAGAGGGTCACTGTAGCTTAATTACCCGGGCGTCACACGAGGGTACATAGACAACACTCTCCCCTCTCATTGCTATGCATCACCATTATCTTGTGTGTGCGCAGGAATTTTTTTGAAATTACTGCGTTCCCCAACAATTTGGTACAGGTTCAGTTTCTCATATTTGTAACTTGAAATAGGAGCTACAAGTTGAACGAAGATTGGCTAACGACGAGGTGACGATGCACGTCGGGAATGGTTCCAAGGTCGATGTGATCGCCGTCAGCATGCTACCTCTACATCTACCTTCGGGATTAGTTTTAGACCTGAATAATTGTTATTTGGTGCCAGCGTTGATCATGAACATTATATCTAGATCTTGTTTAGTGTGAGACGGTTATTTATTTAAATCAGAGAATAATGGTTGTTCTATTTATATGAGTAATATCTTTTATGGTCATGCACACTTGAAGAGTGGTCTATTCTTGTTGAATCTCGATTGTAGTGATACACATATTCATAATATTGATGCCAAGTGATGCAAAGTTGATAATGACAGTGCAACATATTTGTGGCACTACCGTTTAGGTCATATTGGTGTAAAGCGCATGAAGAAACTCGATGCAGATGTACTTTTGGAATCACTTGATTATGAATCATTTGATACTTGCAAACCATTCCTCATGGGCAAGATGACTAAAACTCTGTTCTCTGGAACAATGGAGCGAGCTAATGACTTATTGGAAATAATACATACCGATGCATGCGGTCCAATGAGTGTTGAAGCACGTGGTGTGTATCGTTATTTTCTGACCTTCACATATGATTCGAGTAGGTATGGGCATATATCTACTTAATGAAACACAAATTTGAAACATTTGAAAAGTTCAAAGAATTTCAGAGTGAAGTAGAGATTCATCGTAACAAGAAAATGAAGTTTCTACGATCTGATCACAGAGGTGAATATTTGAGTTACTAGTTTGACCTTCATTTAAAACAATGTGGAATTGTTTCACAACTCACGCCACCTGGAACACCACAGCGTAATGGTGTGTCCGGACGTCGTAGCCATACTTTATTGGATATGGTGCATTCTATGATGTCTCTTACCGATTTACCACTATCGTTTTGGGGTTATCCATTAGAAATAGTTGCATTCACGTTAAATAGGGCACCGTCTAAATCCGTTGAGATGACACCGTATGAACTATGGTTTGGCAAGAAACCTAAGTTGTCATTTCTTAAAGTTTGGGGTTGCGACACTTATGTCAAAAGGCTTCAGCTTGATAAGCTTGAACCCAAATCGAAGAAGTGTGTCTTCATAGGATACCCTAAGGAAACAATTGGGTAAACCTTCTACCACAGATCCGAAGGCAATATCTTTGTTGTTAAGAATGGAACATTTCAAGAGAAGGGGTTTCTCTCGAAAGAAGTGAGTGGGAGGAAAGTAGAACTTGATGAGATAATTGTACCTTCTCTCAACTTGGAAAGTAGCCATCAGAGAAATCCATTCCCGTGATGTCGACACCAACCAGGGAGGAAGTTAACGATAATGATCATGAAACTTCAGATCAAGTTACTACTGGACCTCATAGGTCGAACAGAGCATGTTCCGCACCAGAGTGGTACGGTAATCCTGTGCTGGAAGTCATGTTACTAGACCATGACGAACCTAAGAACTATGAAGAAGCTATGATGAGCCCAGATTCTGATAGATGGCTTGAGGTCATGAAATTTGAGATAGGATCCATGTATGAGAACAAAATGTGGACTTTGGTGGACTTGCCCGATGATCGGCAAGCCATTGAGAATAAATGGATCTTCAAGAAGAAGACAGACGTTGATGGTAATGTCACCATCTACAAAGCTCGACTTGTCACCAAAGGTTTTCAACAAGTTCAAGGGGTTGACTATGATGAGACCTTCTCACCCATAGCGATGCTTAAGTCAGTATGAATCATGTTAGCAATTGCTGCATTTTATAATTATGAAATTTGGCAAATGGACGTCAAAACTGCATTCCTTAATGGATTTCTTAAAGAAGAGTTGTATATGATGCAACCAGAAGGTTTTGTCGATCCTAAAGGTGCTAACAAAGTGTGCAAGCTCCAACGATCCATCTATGGACTGGTGCAAGCATCTCGGAGTTGGAATATACACTTTGATGAGGTGATCAGAGCATACAGTTTTATACAGACTTATGGTGAAGCCTGTATTTACAAGAAAGTGAGTGGGAGCTCTGTAGCATTTCTGATATTATATGTGGATGACATATTGTTGATCGAAAATGATATAGAATTTCTAGATAGCATAAAAGGATACTTGAATAAGAATTTTTCAATGAAAGACCTCTGTGAAGCTGCTTACATATTAGGCATCAAGATCTATAGGGATAGATCAAGACTCTTAATAGGACTTTCAAAAAGCACATACCTTGATAAAGTTTTGAAGAAGTTCAAAATGGATCAGTCAAAGATAGGGTTATTGCCTGCGTTACAAGGTGTGAAATTGAGTTAGACTCAAAGCCCGACCACTTCAGAAGATAGAGAGAAAATGAAATCCATTCCCTATGCCTCAACCATAGGTCCTATCATGTATGCTATGTGTACCAGACCTGATGTGTGCCTTGCCATCAGTTTGGCAGGGAGGTACCAAAGTAATCCAGGAGTGGAGCACTGGACAGCAGCCAAGAACATCCTGAAGTACCTGAAAAGGACCAAGGATATGTTTCTTATTTATGGAGGTGACGAAGAGCTCGTCGTAAATGGTTACGTCGATGATAGCTTCGACACTGATCTGGATGACTCTAAGTCACAAACCGTTTACATGTTTATATTGAATGGTGGAGATGTCAGTTGGTGCAGTTCCAAGTAGAGCGTCGTGGCAGGATCTACGTATGAAGTGGAGTCCATAGCTGCTTCAGAAGCATCTCATGAAGGAGTCTGGATGAAGGAGTTCATATTCGATCTGGGTGTAATACCCAGTGCATCGGGTCCAATAAAAATCTTTTGTGACAACACTAGAGCAATTGCCTTGGCGAATGAATCCAGGTTTCACAAGAAGACTAAACACATCAAGAGACGCTTCAACTCCATTCGTGAAAAGGTCAAGGATGGAGACATAGAAGTTTGCAAAATACATACGGATCTAAATGTAGCAGACCCGTTGACTAAGCCTCTTCCGTGAGCAAAACATGATCAGCACCAAGGGTCCATGGGTGCTAGATTCATTACAGCGTAATCTAGATTATTGACTCTAGTGCAAGTGGGAGACTAAAGGAAATATGCCTTGGAGGCAATAATAAAGTTGTTATTTTATATTTTCTTATTCATGATAAAGGTTTATTATTCATGCTAGAATTGTATTGATCGGTGTCGGTGTCAAAACCGGCGGATCTCGGGTAGGGGGTCCCGAACTGTGCATCTAGGATCGATGGTAACAGGAGGCAGGGGACACG
The DNA here is from genome assembly GCF_003073215.2 of Triticum urartu. Classification (NCBI taxonomy): domain Eukaryota; kingdom Viridiplantae; phylum Streptophyta; class Magnoliopsida; order Poales; family Poaceae; genus Triticum; species Triticum urartu. The sequence goes on along the minus strand of NC_053028.1, from coordinate 497,243,266 downwards.
ATGTTTACCCAGGTTCGGGCCCTCTTGATGGAGGTAATACCCTAAGTCCTACTTGATTGATATTGATGATATGAGTATTACAAGAGTTGATCTACCACGAGATCAGAGAGGCTAAACCCTAGAAGCTAGCCTATGGTATGATTGTTGTATATGATCTATCGACTAGCCTGGCCTTGGTTTATATAATGCACCAGAGGCCTAGGATAACAAGAGTCCTAGCCGAATACGCCGGTGGGGAGGAGTCCTTGTCTTGATCACCAAGTCTTGTGGAATCTTCCATGTATGCGGCAACTGTCCGAACTGGCCCATGAGTATACGGCCATGGGGGTCCTAGGCCCAATCTAACAGATCGGGAGATGACGTGGTGAGTACCCCCTAGTCCAGGACACCGTTAGTAGCCCCCTGAACCGGTCTCCAAGTTAGGGACGCTCCTCGATTCTTCCGAACTGTTCTTCATCTTCGGTTGTCGGTCTTGAAAACTGGTTCAACAAATCTTCTCATCTTTGATCTTGAGGATCGCTGAAATGCATTCAATGGGTTTATACGTTGGGTATCCGAGGAGCCACTTTAAGTTTCCGGCCTTTATCAATGCCTTGTTATTTTTATGCCACACCTCAGGTTTGAAGTTGTTCCCAGGAGGCAGTGTCCTCTTGCAGTATCTTTTGCAGCCGAGCACCAATGCTGGTCTGCTTCCGAGCTCCAACGCCGAAATGTATCCGAGCTCCAATGCCGGACTGTGTCCAAGCTTCAACGCCGAACTATATCCAAGATTTCATAGATCATCTTGGTCCAAAAAAGTTGAAGGAGTTTAGCTGAGCTTAATGCCGGAAATGCCCTCTATGGAGCTAGCCACTAGCGCCCGAGCTTTATGCCGGACTGCTTCCGAGGTGGCGCACCACCCTAACTGTGGGCTTATTTTTTATCAATATTTTTATTGGTGCAATTTATTCTCTGCCGAGATATATAGCCAGTAGCCCTCAAGGTGTGTATCGGTCTAAAACCCGAGATGCACCTGAAGGATGACGTAAGACCGCTGATCCTAGTAGCCGCTGAGACTCAGGCTGATTTGCAAAATTGGCCTGAGGATCAAGTCCTATACTTCGGGACACAAAAAGCGGCGTCCTCAGTCCTCGAGACTCAGGTTGGGTGCGGCCGACCAACTTGAGGATCAAAATCTCCTCCGCAACTGTATTGCACTTAAAATTTTCTGCATTGATCAGGCAATGCAGTAGCCCCCGAGACACTGGTCGGGTGGCAACACCAGATCAGGGGATCGATGTGCCCCTTTAATATGTTTAAATAATAAGCTCGAAGCCCAGTAGCCCCCGAGCCTTAATGCGGGCACGAGTGGCCGAATTAAGGATCGATATCGATAGTAAAATCACAAATTATCTGTAATGACTCTATGTATCAAAGTACTTTACGTCATTAATGCTCGGATCCGCATTGTACAAAACTTTGTTGACCGACCATCAATCTGGCCATACGGTTTTATAAACAAAGGTACGTAGAGAGATATGTTATATTACTGTTTAACATAAGAAATGTCTTTCAAAGAAAATAGTCCCGCTATCGGTTCCTTTCTTTGGGTTGTCATGCTAAGCATGATCATGAAACCTCAGCTCCAATGTAAGAGCAAAATATCGAGGATTTAGTTTGGGAGGCCAGTTAATAGCCCCCGGCAGTGTTCGGCGATAGTCGAGGTCAAGCCGTAAACACTTCGGCCATTGTTATGAATGGCCCGTCATTTAACACAGTCATTGGATCGCTGACCAGTTTACCAGGATTTGTGACAGTCAGTTTTCAGCTTTCTCCACTGAGGTGCTTAACCATGTGAGCTGGAAGCACAATCGCAGTGGTTCTCCCTTTGCACACCTAGCCGAACAAAGCGGAACGTAGGAGGCAAGTGCAGGAGCCGGGCAACCCAACTATTGACCAAAGACACAATTCGAAACCGATGCATATATAGCAATATCCGAGAATGTTTTTGCTGAAACTCTAAAGGTGTCTGGCGTTGCAACTGTGAGACTTGTGCTGAAAACACACAAATAGTTTAAAAGTGCCACTAGCTTGGAAAACCAAAAAATGTCAGTAAAAACTTGATGTCCGAACAAGATCAAGTGTTCGGTGCCAATCCGAAAATTGGCCTTAGAAAAAAAAGTGCTTCTGTTGTGCTTTAACATGAAACATCCTATCTCAAGACTTCAAGCGGGTCAGTCTATGGCTTCAACCTCCTATCCCGAAGGCGGAGTACTTCTCGTTAGGCCAGCTTAGCAAACTAAACTCTAGCGGCTTTGAGAGGGAAATTAGGCTCCCCGGCTAGTGACTACACACTCGTGTCAAAAAAATGAGTGATAAATAATAATAAAACTTTGCAACGACTAAGAAGAAGATCACTTATTATAAAACGGCTCAAATAAACTTAAGAGCCCCCAATTAACTTGGGTAAAAGAATGATTGCATGTACCTAAGTACTTATATCATATCTATGTTCAACCGAACTTTAAACGCGTCTTAACTGACCATCGGCTTCTCCCTCTTCAGTCAAGGACCGAAAAGTGTTATGTACTCCATCTATCGAGAATATCGACGGTGTTTCCAATAACCAGGCAATCGGGCCATAAGGATGTAACAGACAAAGCACGCTCAGGGAACTTATGCTATATTACTGCGAAGTGTAAGAAGCATCTTCGAAGAAAATAGTGCCCCCACTGATACCTTTCTTCGGTGCTCATTGTTATTATGAGACTTGTGCAATAGATTTTTTGTACTCATGAGTTCCGTTGTGTGCCGACCATGATTGAAAAAAATAAGAGCGCTAGCTTTCGGCTTCACCCAGTCTGAGGTCAGAGCTCGGAGGACCCGGTCGTGACAATCGCAGAGGTGCTCCCTTTACTCCCTAGCCGAACAACCGGGAACGTAGGGGTAAGCACAGGAGCCAGGCAACCCAGCTTGCAAATCGCTTAGGTCAATATGGTGCATATTGTGGCGTAATACACGAACAAGGAACGAAGCCGTACAAGTATAATCATATGCAAGAGGAAAAGCTTCATGAAGGAAGCCCCCAAATGAATTGGGTATTTGAACTTGCATGTCACAAACAAAGTTTTGACAAGGAGATTTTTTACAAGCAACTTTTTTCCAAAAAAGTATAATGCTTAGTCGAACCGAACACAAGTTAAAAATTTAAAACTTGGAGCATGAAGGCAACTTAGCTGGTTAATGTGTTCGGTATTGACAACGCGGTCCGAGCTTGATACGGGACAAGGTTCCATCCCCCAAGCCGGTCCCGTGGTGGCGGAGCAAAGAGCTCGGCACTCCGAAGTGGTGACATAGCGTGGTCAACGCAGGCCAGCAGAGTGATGCCGAAGTCCCCGGCCTAGGGTAATGAAGTGTTGACGAAGCCCCCCGTCCAGCCGAGGTGACGCCAAAGAATGTAGTCCGGCTGGATCATTTTCCTGTGCACAAAAAATAGTGCAAACCGGAGATAATAGTAATAATAATAATTAAAAAATCGTTGAATAATAAATAATTTATGCAAAGTGAGTAATAAAAGAAATATGGCCTGGCGCCGAAGTCAATGTCGATGCATGGCGTCGGCGTGATGCGGTAAAGGCGTGGCAAAGCCTGAATTCACAAGTCGGTCCGAGTTCCAGATGCGGCGTTCGCCAGACTATGTACGGAGACTGACCGAACCACCATGCGAACGTCGTTAATGCGGTCACCATTTGATAGACCTGTGTACATATGATGGACAAACCAGAGTAATAATTCCTTCGGAAAAATGGACCCAAACAAGCAAAAAATACTAGGATTAATAGCACCTGGTTTATTTGTTGTAGCAATCTGAAGGAAGGTGATTCCCAAAATTGGGACTCGATCCGCACACTCATTGCCTGATGGGCGATAAAACAACGGCATGACAATGCTGGCAAAGGTTGGCTTGCCGAGGCAAAGCCCTCGGTCAAGCTAATCGAGATGAAGTTGGTCGGCTGGTGACGCCAAAGTCACCGGAGTAGGTTGATGAAGAGATGATGAAGCCCCCAGTCCAGCCGAGACGTCAAAGCCTCGATGTCAGCCGATGAGTCGAAGTAGGTCGACGTGACGGACACCAGCTTGAAGAAGCAACAGTGCGGCCCTGCCGATGCAGGTCGTGACGTGGTTAATGCCGGCTTGATGAAGTGACCGTGCGGCGATGCCGGTGTGCCCGCTCCGTGTAATCCGTGGGGCGGCGATGTTGGTGATGATTTATCCTTCGCGATGCCAGACTCTTGTTCGGCTTGCCGAGATGATGATCCGAAGAAGTTGAGTTCGGCTCGGCAAAGCGACGACGTGTCTAGCGCAGGTCGGCAGCCTTGGAGCAATATTGCCGGACTGGTTTGACACCAGCATGATGATGAAGATGACCTCAGAGAAGGCTTTAAAATTTTATGGGCACGTGTTTAAAAACGACGCACAATACCCTAGAAGAGAATTTCTCTAAAAAGGTTGTCCAATATCACGTTCATAAAGAAACGTGAATTCGGGTCGGATCCGTATTCGCGCAGAAAACAGATCCGAAAATTGGTCCACTCATCGGAAGGTTCCCGGAGTTTGAACCGTCAGATCGAGCTGAAATTTGGAGGGGTGGTAGATATGGGAATTCCGCAGCTGATCAACGGTTGGATATTACAAAGGACGTCTGAGCTAGAAGCTAGACACCACGCCCTAAACTCGTCCAGATTCCCGTCCAGATTTGACAGGGCTCCGGTATATCGTGGATTGCCGGAGATTCCTCCATCAGAACTCGACAAAATTTTCCAGGGTTGTTGTAGACTACATTCCGCACAATTCTGCCGAAGCAATCGTTAAAAAGACACTTGAGGAGGCGGTGGCGGCGGACACAAGTTTGCTGTCCAGAAAAACAGCACGGTCGCCCGAGGGCAATGTTGACGTTGAGCCCCCGGTGTGACGCCCGGATAATTAAGCTACAGTAAACCTCTACTATTGTTGCCACGTCACCACGATTACTGTTGATAGTCCCACGTTGATTCAAAACTCGTTCAAATTTAGATTTAAAATAAAGTCAAACTATAAAGGTTTTCGATTTTCAAACTAAAATGTTCAAAAGGTGGTAAATAATCCAAAGGCCATTATAGTGGTGAAATCAAACTTTTTGAAAAGTATTTAAGGGGCCTAAAATATTTGAAACAGTAGGTAAAACAATAAAATAAATGTCTTTTGTATTTTATAAAATAATAAACTATTTATTTAGTTGGGCAGTAGCATAATTATTAACACTAAAATTGGTGACTACTATTATAATTTATAAAGCTAATACAAAAGGAAAAGTAAAAGAAAGATAAATAAAAAGAAATGTAAAACAAAAATAAATAAAAGGATTGAAAAGGGCCGCCCCCCTCCACTAGACCGAATGGCCCAGCTGGTCAAAGCCGGCCCAGTCGCCCCTGGCATATATGGCCTCCCCACCACCGAACCCTAGCCCATCACCCCACTCCCCGCACGATCCCCACCTCTCCCCTCGTCTCACTCACCCGCCGCCACCACACCACACACACACGCACACAGGAGAGGAGCTCCTCGCCCCGGTTCCTTCGCCTCTGTCGCCGTGCGCCGTTGCCGGCGGCAACCCCGTCGCCGCCTCGCCTTCGTCCATCGTCGCCCGGTGCACGTCCGCCTCGGCCACCACTTCGACGCTCCGTCGCATCCTCGGCCCCCTTCGACCTCGACTTCCCCTCGACCCTGCGCCCCCTGTGAGGCCCTCCGTCGCCCCCCCCCCCCTCTTCCCCTTCCATTTCTCCCGCCGTAGATCATCGCGACGAGCTCACGATGAGCACGCACTCATCGCGCCTCTGTCTCGCACACGACCGTGCCCGACCACCGCTCGGCTCCACTCGCCGCGAGCCCTGGATGCGTCCGCGCACCTTGGCTGCCCCTGGCCACGCCCCGCCGCGTCCTTCCGTGCGCCGGCCGTGCCCGCTCGCGAAATGCGCCGCCCGCCGCAGCTCTCGGCGTTCCTCCAAACCCCCTCATGCCGCGCACCAGCCACCGGCCCCACTTTCCCACTGCTGTTGCCTTCCCCCTACGCCCGCGCCGGACGACCCGCGCTCGTCGCCCGCCTGTGTACGCCCCGCCGCTACTGCCCCGCCCGGTCACACGACCCTGCCGCCGTCGTCGGTCGCTGGCCGCGCCCGCGTCGGCTCCAACCGCTGCTGCTGCTATAGGGAACCCCTCCGCCGTGGCTCCCCTGAGCCCGTCCACCGTGGCCAAAGGCCACCACCATTAACAGCAGGCCTAACCAGCCTTTAAAACTAACCCAACACCTAACAGTCTGAATAATGGGCCCCCACTTACTAATAATTAGTCTAGTCTAAACAATTAAATCATTTGATAAAATTATGTCTCACTGACAATTGGGCCCCACCACTAATTGAACTAATTGAATAAATAAAATCAACACATGTGCCAATGACAGGTGGTCCCTTGACTGTTGACCAGTCAACTTTGACTGTGTCAACCTTTGACTTGCACTGTTGACTAGACCCCTGACCCCCTGTTCATACTAAGAGACTTGTTACCCTCTTGGGTAACACATAGCATATTTCATTTTAGTATTTTCGAATTAAATTAAGCCCAGAAATTGTAAAATCTTTTTAAATCTTTAAAAAATTAATATAAAATAATCCATAGCTCGGATGAAAAAACTTTGTACATGAAAGTTGCTCAGAACGACGAGACGAATCCGGATACGCAGCCCGTTCGTCCGCCACAGCATCCCTAGCATAGGAACACGCAACTTTCCCCCTCCGGTTCATCTGTCCGAAAACGCGAAAACACCGGGGATACTTTCCCGGATGTTTCCCCTTGCACCGGTATCACCTCCTACTGCGTTAGGTCACCTCTAGCACCGCGTATTGCCATGTTATGCTTTGTGATGCTTTGATTTCTCTGTTATTTATTGTGTTCCCCCTCCGTTACTTCTTTCGGTAGACTACGAGACTGACATCGTTGCTGGTGCCCTCGTCGACTACGTTGTCGATGACCCCTCCTTCTTGCCAGAGCAACCAGGCAAGCCCCCCTTGATCACCAGATATCGCCTACTCTTTCTCTATACTGCTTGCATTAGAGTAGTGTAGCATGTTACTGCTTTCCGTTAATCCTATCCTATGCATAGCCTGTCCTTGCTACTACTGTTGTTACCTTTACCTGCAATCCTATGCTTAGTATAGGATGCTAGTTTTCATCAGTGGCCCTACATTCTTGTCCGTCTGCCATGCTATACTACTGGCCGTGATCACTCGGGAGGTGATCACGGGCATATACTATATACTTTTACACTGTTACATTACCGGTGATACTGTTTGGAGATGGGGGCTGAAGGGGCAGGTGGCTCCATCCAGGTAGTGGTGGGCCTGAGTTCCCGACGGCCCCCGACTGTTACTTTGAGGCGGAGCGACAGGGCAGGTTGAGACCACCTAGGAGAGAGGTGGGCCTGGCCCTGGTCGGCGTCCGGAATACTTAAAACACGCTTAACGAGATCTTGGTATTTGATCTGAGTCTGGGCCACTGGCCTATACGCACTAACCATCTACGCGGGGATAGTTATGGGCACTCGACGTCGTGCTATCAGCCGAAGCCTTCGTGATGGTCAGCGACTGAGTGGCGCGCGCCGGATTGGACCGTAAGCCTGCTCTTGTATTAAGGGGGCTAGTTCTGCTTCCGGCAGCGTACGCAACGTGCAGGTGTGCAATGGGTGATGGGCCCATACCCCTGCGCCATAGGATTTAGACCGGCGTGCTGACCTCTCTGTTGTGCCTAGGTAGGGCTACGACGTGTTGATCTTCCGAGGCCGGGCATGACCCAGGAAAGTGTGTCCGGCCAAATGGGATCGAGCGTGTTGGGTTATGTGGTGCACCCCTGCAGGGAAGTTGATCTATTCGAATAGCCGTGATCTTCGGTAACAGGACGACTTGGAGTTATACCTTGACCTTATGACAACTAGAACCGGATACTTAATAAAACACACCCTTCCAAGTGCCAGATACAACCGGTGATCGCTCTCTCACAGGGCGACGAGGGGAGGATCATCGGTTAGGATTATGCTATACGATGCTACTTGATGCTACTTGGTGAACTTAGCATCTACTCTCTCCTACATGCTGCAAGATGGAGGTGGCCAGAAGCGTAGTCTTCGACAGGATTAGTTATCCCCCTCTTATTCTGGCATTCTGCAGTTCAGTCCACATATGATACCCTTATTCCATTTGATACCCTTGCATATGTAGTGTAGCTCCTTGCTTGCGAGTACTTTGGATGAGTACTCACGGTTGCTTTCTCCCCCTTTTTCCCCCTTTCCTTTCTTTCTGGTTGTCGCAACCAGATGCTGGAGTCCAGGAGCCAGACGCCACTGTTGATGACGACTACTACTACTCGGGAGGTGCCTACTACTACGTGCAGCCCGCTGACGGCGACCAAGAGTAGTTTAGGAGGATCCCAGGCAGGAGGCCTGCGCCTCTTTCGATCTGTATCCCAGTTTGTGTTAGCCTTCTTAAGGCAAACTTGTTTAACTTATGTCTGTACTCAGATATTGTTGCTTCCGCTGACTCGTCTATGATCGAGCTCTTGTATTCGAGCCTTCGAGGCCCCTGGCTTGTAATATGATGCTTGTATGACTTATTTTATTTGTAGAGTTGTGTTGTGATATCTTCCCGTGAGTCCCTGGTCTTAAACATACATTTTTGCGTGTATGATTAGTGTACGGTCAAATCGGGGGCATCACAAGTTGGTATCAGAGCCGACTGCCTGTAGGAATCCCCCTTCCACACTCCTTGGCCGAAGTCGAGTCTAGACATTACAAAACTTTTACTAACATGGCTGTGCGGCTTATGGGCCCACGTCGCCATTTGGGTGGTATTAGGATCTTTTATTCCTTGCCTTTACTCTGGGACCCTGATCTCTCTTCTATTCAGGTTAAATGGTTTTGCTAACTCTAACTCTAGGTTCTCGTAAATACTTTCTCCCGGAGAGCCCCTTCATTCCAGATGATGGCCTGCTTCACCAGAAGATTCCGAAGATACTCTTTGCTATTCCTCTCGAGACTTTGTGCCCATCACTTTTGCTATTCCCGACCACCGATAAATCCTTATGGATAACTACTTACACTTGCCATTCATACGATCATCCCCCATTGATCTTGTTATTACAAGATACCCCGAAGTCTTCTCTATTGTTCCGAGAGTACTTTGTGCCTACTGCCTAGCAGTTCCTTGCCACATGAATACCCCTTCAATTAAATCCTCGCACTTGTCGAGTATCCACTCATCCCCAATTGTTCATGTGTTTCACAAAAGTCTTCAAAATAATATCCGATCTTCCAAAAATCCTCTGGAGCCTTTTGCTCTTGAAATTCTTGCTTGCTTGCATTATGGTTAATCCCATAAGTCTCGTAGTCTTATTGACATTCCTTGTCATTATCATTTTGAGTCTGTTGACTCAATAGGTTTGCGAATACACGCAATCATCATTGATCCTTATAAGCTACCTTTCCGGCTGAGCTGCCATTCTTTTAATTGGAATTGGTTCTCGACCAATCTAATTATCGTTGATTGTACCCTAAGGCTATTCAACTTATCCATCCCTAATCAGAGCATTGCATCTGATCCCTTGATTTGGAAATCATAATTCCTTTCCATTTGACAATTGAGTTAGTCAGTTGTTTCTATAATATGATGCCCATGCATTCTTGTTCCTCTGGTTGAGTACCGATGCTCACATCAGATCCCTTGTGGACCATCGGTTCCTTTGTTGGATTTTATCCGACAGTGTCCTTCACGTTGAATAACCTTGAGAGCCTTTCCATTGGTATATAATGCCTTTGGTAAATTGTATCATCTGCTTTTGAATAATGCTCTACTTTCAAGCTTGTATTATTTACCCCGAAGTTTGTGGTATGTGTTCCTAAGATGCCCTGATGGGTTGAACCTATGCTTTCCTTACTATGTGTGAACTCGGAAGTTTTCACGGGTCATACTCATTTGGTATTTCGCCAGATAAAATTTCAACACTGCAACTTCATCGAACACGAGAAGTAAATGAAAGGTTATGCATTGGAGAAGTGGGAGTCGACCTTGAACCTTGTGTTCATGCCCATGGACACGATGTAGATCCTATCATGGAAGCTTCTTGTAACTATTTCCTTGATATAATATCCTTTGGTATCGGTGAATTGATCCTTTGCAATCATGGTTCCGACCATGTTCTCCTTTAAATACCGTTTCATGTGCAAGTTTAAGCACTTGTCTTCTATAGAGCAATACCCCAGTCCTACCTCTACTTTGATCTGTCGTCGAGTATTACCCCTGGTATCTCGAGATTATCATGGAACCGCATAACTTCTTAGGAGTTCTTCATCAACTATTATTCTCGCCGATTCCAATGTTTCCTGGTTCCGAGTTGTTATACACTCGAGGACTCCGATAACTAAATTGGGTCCGCACCACGATTAAACAACTCTTAGTAATCTCCTTTACTCACGAGTTTGTACTCGACCATGTCATTCCTGGCCTGCTTGGCTATATCATTATCGTGCCGATTTTAAACTATGCTACCTGGTTCTTATTCCCAGAGCACAACTTTCGATGATGAGCTAAGCTTACGTCGATCTTCCTTGTCCTACTGTTTCACCTCAAACAACAAGCTTGATTCCGAGTTTGTGTCGCATCCGTGGTTTCAATAACTTTTCGCTCCATCCTTCCTTTTGCTTGATGTCGTCGATGAGCGATTATATCTTCATGAAACCTCTCGACAAATGTGTCATGATCATCATCAACATTCTGAACTCTTCCAGGATATCAATTGAATTCATGAAGATAAATACCATCCTTGCCCTCGATGAGTTGTGTTATCATCGTCCACTTTATTGCCTTCCCTCCAACACAAACTGTTCATATTTTGTGTTATACCTTGAGTTCCTTGCTACCCAGCATCGTTCTTCTTTACCTTGGAGAATTACCACCTTTTATGTCAAGAATGTCGTGGGAATTTCACCACCTCTTAAGAATTCTTGGTATCGTGATACTTCTCACCATCACCATTCTTTCTTGGTCCTCGTGTTGATTCCAACCGGGGTACCAACAAGTGAACGGTGTTGTTTGGATTCTGCACTTCTAGCAACCCTATTGCTTTGAAGTTAATGGTCGGCCGCTCGTTCTTAGACTATTGATTATTGAATCACCATTCTGACATTGGTCATGCAACCCAACCCATATTTTGGGCGCACCTTTCAACCAATGTTTAATTGTGTATGTTTTCCGTGAGCATACTTCCTTATATCATTTGATCTGACAAATGTTATCTCCTTGTTCACATAATTGTGGAAATCCATCTTTTGAAAATCTCAATGAATTGTCGCTGAGTTCATCAGCCACCTCTTCATCCTCTCCTTGGTTTTAATGATGAACTCTTGTTTCGGAACTCGCTACCATAATACATTTCCCGAGAATCTTACAATGTCGTCTCGTCAATTGTGTTGCACCTTTTCTTCTCAGGCATCCTGAGTCTGAGGTATCCTGACACCAATCAGATCTAAATCTCGGTCAGATATGATGGTTGGAACATATTCCCAAGAGTTATAAATGTTGGTCTTTATACGGCCCGGTAAGGTGATGTCATGCCTAGCACACCTGGCTGGAGGGCCTATTGGTATAGTTCTTCCTTTTAGCAAGATTATCCATTCTTCCATGAGGAAATTGTAAGACTTATTCTATAAGTTGTTCCTGATGGATCCTTTGTGTATCCAAAATCCGACCTTTGCTTGAAAACCATGTCAATGCTATCTCGAAGCATGTTTGTGGTACTCCGATTTTCAACAAGAACATTTGAAGCCCAATGCTAAATGTTTCTTTCTTAATTATCCTAAACACCGTTGTATGGGTAATGTCATGAAAATTCTCTCCCCTACCTAAGGAGTTTTCTACATTATATCCTGTCATGGATATCATGCTCTGCTTGTCCTCGGGAAGGATATACCCTTGAAATATGTGTTTCTAACACATTTTCCTTTCCATTGTTCTGATTATCTAATAAACATATTTTCCTTTCCATTGTTTGGTTTAACCTTTATTGTGATCTATATGATCTAAGCAGTAATAATTCACTGCTTATGTAAACACCTCGGTGAACAATTCTGTCAGCAAGACCCTGTTACTATTGTTGATGACACTCCGATGACCACAGATGGACGAGAACTTTGCCTATTGGTACGCCTCGTACAACGAGCAGGAAAATGGTTCTCTTCGTCCCTCGCCCTTGGTATCGATGTTGTTGCTGACATAACTAACAGGCTACCCTCTGACATGCCTTGCTATCATGACCGTGCAAGATGTCACCGCTCCTAATTTTAACCCACGTGGTGGGCCCATAACCCACAATTCCACAGGATCGAAACCTGACTCTCCTGTACACCCTGTTGTCAAAGTTATTCCTCGCGCTTGACTTTGTATGTAATTCACGGGCCACCCGCCTATTGATCTATTCAGGTATCAAATGCAATGCTTATTCACATTGCTCTAAACCCCTTCAACACTTCGTTTCAGGCATCGAACGATTGCCTAACCGCTCGAAACTTCCCATGATACCTCCATACTTTGCTCTCGATAATTACTTAAGTTTCAATTCGAGAGTTACTTTCGGCCACCTTCCTCGTTGTTGTCTACCAGATAGTCTACCATGCAGAGGTCCATTCTTCCAGTATACCCCCTTAATCTTTCGTTAGTATGATGAAGACTCCGAAGGGAGGATGGACACTTCATCATGATGACCTGGAGTAGAGAAATGAAGACATCAACGAGAAGCGTCAACCTCTTCGAGAAGAGCAGCTAAGACCGAGAAAATCTGTTAGCATTTCATAACCAGATCTTCCCCCTTACGCACCTCTTAAATCTCGGGACGAGATTTCTTGTAGTGGAGGAGAATTGTGACGCCCGGATAATTAAGCTACAGTAAACCTCTACTATTTTTGCCACGTCACCACGATTACTGTTGATAGTCCCACGTTGATTCAAAACTCGTTCAAATTTAGATTTAAAATAAAGTCAAACTATAAAGGTTTTCGATTTTCAAACTAAAATGTTCAAAAGGTGGTAAATAATCCAAAGGCCATTATAGTGGTGAAATCAAACTTTTTGAAAAGTATTTAAGGGGCCTAAAATATTTGAAACAGTAGGTAAAACAATAAAATAAATGTCTTTTGTATTTTATAAAATAATAAACTATTTATTTAGTTGGGCAGTAGCATAATTATTAACACTAAAGTTGGTGACTACTATTATAATTTATAAAGCTAATACAAAAGGAAAAGTAAAAGAAAGATAAATAAAAAGAAAAGTAAAACAAAAATAAATAAAAGGATTGAAAAGGGCCGCCCCCCTCCACTGGAACGAATGGCCCAGCTGGTCAAAGTCGGCCCAGTCGCCCCTAGCATATATGGCCTCCCCACCACCGAACCCTAGCCCATCACCCCACTCCCCGCACGATCCCCACCTCTCGCCTCGTCTCACTCACCCGCCGCCACCTCACCACACACACACGCACACAGGAGATGAGCTCCTCGCCCCGGTTCCTTCGCCTCTGTCGCCGTGCGCCGTTGCCGGCGGCAACCCCGTCGCTGCCTCGCCTTCATCCATCGTCGCCCGGTGCACATCCGCCTCGGCCACCACTTTGACGCTCCGTCGCATCCTCGGCCCCCTTCGACCTCAACTTCCCCTCGACCCTGCGCCCCCTGTGAGGCCCTCCGTCGCCCCCCCCCCCCTCTTCCCCTTCCATTTCTCCCGCCATAGATCGTCACGACGAGCTCACGATGAGCACGCACTCATCGCGCCTCTGTCTCGCACACGACCGTGCCCGACCACCGCTCGGCTCCACTCGCCGCGAGCCCTGGATGCGTCCGCGCACCTTGGCTGCCCCTGGCCACGCCCCGCCGCGTCCTTCCGTGCGCCGGCCGTGCCCGCTCGCGAACTGCGCCGCCCGCCGTAGCTCCCGGCGTTCCTCCAAACCGCCCCCCATGCCGCGCACCAGCCACCGGCCCCACTTTCCCACTGCTGTTGCCTTCCCCCTACGCCCGCGCCGGACGACCCGCGCTCGTCGCCCGCCTGTGTACGCCCCGCCGCTACTGCCCCGCCCAGTCACACGACCCTGCCGCCGCCGCCGGTCGCTGGCCGCGCCCGCGTCGGCTCCAACCGCTGCTGCTGCTATAGGGAACCCCTCCGCCGTGGCTCCCCTGAGCCCGTCCACCGTGGCCAAAGGCCACCACCGTTAACAGCAGGCCTAACCAGCCTTTAAAACTAACCCAACACCTAACAGTCTGAATAATGGGCCCCCACTTACTAATAATTAGTCTAGTCTAAACAATTAAATCCATTGATAAAATTATGTCTCACTGACAATTGGGCCCCACCACTAATTGAACTAATTGAATAAATAAAATCAACACATGTGCCAATGACAGGTGGGTCCCCTTGACCCTGTTGACCAGTCAACTTTGACTGGTCAACCTTTTGACTGCACTGTTGACTAGACCCCCTGGACCCCCACCTGTCATACTAAGAGACTTGTTACCCTCTGGGTACACATAGCAGATTTCTCATTTAGTATTTCGAATTAAATTAAGCCCAGAAATTTAGAAAATCTTTTAAATCTTTAAAAATTAATATAAAATAATCCATAGCTCGGATGAAAAAACTTTGTGCATGAAAGTTGCTCAGAACGACGAGACGAATCTGGTTACGCAGCCCGTTCGCCCGCCACACATCCCTAGCATAGTGAACCTGCAACATTTCACCTCCGGTTCATCTGTCCGAAAACGCAAAACACCGGGGATACTTTCCCGGATGTTTCCCCCCTTCACCGGTATCACCTCCTACTGCGTTAGGTCACCCTTAGCACCGCGTATTGCCATGTTATGCTTTGTGATGCTTTGATTGCTCTGTTATTTATTGTGTTCCCCCTCCGTTACTTCTTTCCGGTAGACTACGAGACTGACGTCGTTGCTGGTGCCCTCGTCGACTACGTTGTCGATGACCCCTCCTTCTTGCCAGAGCAACCAGGCAAGCCTCCCCCTTGATCACCAGATATCGCCTATTCTTCTCTATACTGCTTGCATTAGAGTAGTGTAGCATGTTACTACTTTTAGTTAATCCTATACTTCTGCATAGCCTGCCCTTGCTACTACTGTTGTTACCTTTACCTGCTATCCTACTGCTTAGTATAGGATGCTAGTGTTCCATCAGTGGCCCTACACTCTTGTCCGTCTGCCATGCTATACTACTGGGCCGTGATCACTTCGGGAGGTGATCACGGGCATATACTATATACTTTACACTGTTACATTACCGGTGATACTGTTTGGAGATGGGGGCTGAAGGGGCAGGTGGCTCCATCCAGGTAGTGGTGGGCCTGAGTTCCCGACGGCCCCCGACTTTTACTTTGTGGTGGAGCGGCAGGGCAGGTTGAGACCACCTAGGAGAGAGGTGGGCCTGGCCCTGGTCGGCGTTCGCGAATACTTAAACACGCTTAACGAGATCTTGGTATTTGATCTGAGTCTGGCCACTGGCTTATACGCACTAACCATCTACGCGGGGACAGTTATGGGCACTCGACGTCGTGGTATCAGCCGAAACCTTCATGACGTCAGCGACTGAGTGGCGCGCGCCGGATTGGACCGTAAGCCTGCTCTTGTATTAAGGGGGCTAGTTCTGCTTCCGGCAGCGTACGCAACGTGCAGGTGTGCAATGGGTGATGGGCCCAGACCCCTGCGCCATAGGATTTAGACCGGCGTGCTGACCTCTCTGTTGTGCCTAGGTAGGGCTACGACGTGTTGATCTTCCGAGGCCGGGCATGACCCAGGAAAGTGTGTCCGGCCAAATGGGATCGAGCGTGTTGGGTTATGTGGTGCACCCCTGCAGGGAAGTTAATCTATTCGAATAGCTGTGATCTTTGGTAATAGGACGACTTGGAGTTGTACCTTGACCTTATGACAACTAGAACCGGTTACTTAATAAAACACACCCTTCCAAGTGCCAGATACAACCGGTGATCGCTCTCTCACAGGGCGACGAGGGGAGGATCATCGGTTAGGATTATGCTATACGATGCTACTTGATGCTACTTGGTGAACTTACCATGTACTCTCTCCTACATGCTGCAAGATGGAGGTGGCCAGAAGCGTAGTCTTCGACGGGATTAGTTATCCCCCTCTTATTCTGGCATTCTGCAGTTCAGTCCACATATGATACCCTTATTCCATTTGATACCCATGCATATGTAGTGTAGCTCCTTGCTTGCGAGTACTTTGGATGAGTACTCACGGTTGCTTTCTCCCCCTTTTTCCCCCTTTCCTTTCTTTCTGGTTGTCGCAACCAGATGCTGGAGTCCAGGAGCCAGACGCCACTGTTGATGACAACTACTACTACTCGGGAGGTGCCTACTACTACGTGCAGCCCGCTGACGGCGACCAAGAGTAGTTTAGGAGGATCCCAGGCAGGAGGCCTGCGCCTCTTTCGATCTGTATCCCAGTTTGTGTTAGCCTTCTTAAGGCAAACTTGTTTAACTTATGTCTGTACTCAGATATTGTTGCTTCCGCTGACTCGTCTATGATCGAGCTCTTGTATTCGAGCCTTCGAGGCCCCTGGCTTGTAATATGATGCTTGTATGACTTATTTTATTTGTAGAGTTGTGTTGTGATATCTTCCCGTGAGTCCCTGATCTTGATCGTACACGTTTGCGTGTATGATTAGTGTACGGTCAAATCGGGGGCGTCACACCCGGGCTCCCTGGATGATTCCTCCATGATCTTGATAGATATCAGAGTTGATGTTTATAAAGGCCCTCATCCGAACATGACGATCGGAGGTAGGGAGCAGTCCTTGGTCAAACCAAGGTGACCAGTCGAGCTGGTGACGAAGATGCCGAAGTCGCAGTTGATCTGCAGGCGAGCCATCAACCTTTTGCTGAACACAGAGCGGAACTCTCAATGAAAGCACCAATGTCGGTGTCAAAACCGGCGGATCTCGGGTAGGGGGTCCCAAACTGTGCCTCTAGGATCGATGGTAACAGGAGGCAGGGAACACGATGTTTACCCAGGTTCGGGCCCTCTTGATGGAGGTAATACCCTACGTCCTGCTTGATTGATATTGATGATATGAGTATTACAAGAGTTGATCTACCACGAGATCGGAGAGGCTAAACCCTAGAAGCTAGCCTATGGTATGATTGTTGTATATGATCTATCGACTAGCCTGGCCTTGGTTTATATAATGCACCAGAGGCCTAGGATAACAAGAGTCCTAGCCGAATACACCGGTGGGGAGGAGTCCTTGTCTTGATCACCAAGTCTTGTGGAATCTTCCATGTATGCGGCAACTGTCCGAACTGACCCATGAGTATACGGACATGGGGGTCCTCGGCCCAATCTAACAGATCGGGAGACGACGTGGTGAGTACCCCCTAGTCTAGGACACCGTCAATCGGAAACTTAAATACATGTGTGAATACATAAACAAATACCGTGTCCCTGGTAAGCCTCTACTAGACTAGCTCGTTGATCAAAGATGGTTAAGGTTTCCTAACCATAGAGATGTGTTGTCATTTTACAACGGGATCTCATCATTCTCCTAATGATGTGATGGACAAGACCCATCCGTTAGCTTAGCATATTGATTGTTCAGTTTATTGTTATTGCTTTATTCATGTCAAATATATATTCCTCCGACTGTGAGATTATGCAACTCCCGGATACCGGAGGAATACCTTGCGTTCTATCAAATGTCACAACGTAACTGGGTGATCATAAAGATACTCTACAGGTATCTCCGGAGGTGTTTGTTGAGTTGGCATAGATCAAGATTAGGATTTCTCACTTCGAGTATCGGAGAGGTATATCTAGGCCCTCTCGGTAATACACATCATAAGAAGCCTTGCAAGCAAAGTGACTAATGAGTTAGTTGTAGGATGATGTATTACGGAACGAGTAAAGAGACTTGTTGGTAACGAGATTGAACTAGGTATGGAGATACCGACGTTCGAATCTCGGGCAAGTAACATACCAATAGACAAAGGGAATTACGTATTGAAATATCGTGGATGTCGCCTAGAGGGGGGTGAATAGGCGCTTTAAAATAATTACGGTTTAGGCTTGAACAAATGTGGAATAAACCTAGCGGTTAATTTGCCAAGCACAAAACCTAAAACAACTAGGCTCACCTATGTGCACCAACAACTTATGCTAAGCAAGATAAGCAACTATGTGATAGCAAGATATATGACAAAGAACAATATGGCTATCACAAAGTAAAGTGCATAAGTAAAGGGCTCGGGTAAGAGATAACCGAGGCACGCGGAGACGACGATGTATCCTGAAGTTCACACCCTTGCGGATGCTAATCTCCGTTTGGAGCGGTGTGGAGGCACAATGCTCCCCAAGAAGCCACTAGGGCCACCGTAATCTCCTCATGCCCTCGCACAATGCAAGATGCCGTGATTTCACTAAGGGACCCTTGAGGGCGGTCACCGAACCCATACAAATGGCAACCCTTGGGGGCGGTCACCGAACCCGTACACTTTGGCAACCCTTGGGGGCGGTCACCGGTACCCGTCAAATTACTCGGGGCGATCTCCACAGCCTAATTGGAGACCCCGACGCTTGCCCGGAGCTTTACACCACAGTGATTGAGCTCCGAACACCACCAACCGTCTAGGGCGCCAAGGCACCCAAGAGGAACAAGCTCTAGGGTGCCCAAACACCCAAGAGTAATAAGCTTCTCAAACTTCACTTCCACGTATCACCGTGGAGAACTCAAACCGATGCACCAAATGTAATGGCAAGGGCACACGTAGTGCCCAAGTCCTTCTCTCTCAAATCCCACCGAAACAACTGATGCTAGGGAGGAAAATGAGAGGAAGAACAAGAAGGAGAACACCAAGAACTCCAAGATCTAGATCCAAGGGGTTCCCCTCACACAGAGGAGAAAGTGATTGGTGGAAATGTGGATCTAAATCTCCTCTCTCTTTTCCCTCAAAAACTAGCAAGAAATCATGGAGGGACTGAGAGTTAGCAAGCTCGAAGAAGGTCAATAATGGAGGAAGAACACGAGCTTAAAGGATAAGGTTCATTGGGGAAGAAGACCCCCTTTTATAGGAGGGGGAAAATCCAACCGTTATGTGCTCAGCCCGCACACGAGCGGTACTACCGCTCCACGAGTGGTACTACCGCTCGGGCGGAAGAAACCGGGAAAAGGAGCAACACAACACGAACCTTGGGGCGGTAGCACCGCATATGAGCGGTACTACCGCTAACCCCAGTGGTACTACCGCTGGAGGAGCAGAACACGGGACCAAAAGAGGCAGGGAAGAGCAGAGTACGGCGGTAGTAATGAAGTAGCGGTACTACCGCCTGACCGGAGCGGTACTACCGCTTAGGCGGAACTACCGTGCCTTACTGCCGTGCAACTACTGCTAAACCCGACACGAAAAGAGCAGGACCCAAAATCGAGGCGGTAGAAGAGCGGCACTGCAGTGGTACTACGGTTGAGAGCTCCAAGCGGTACTACCGCTTGGGCTCGCGGTACTACCGCTGGGACCAGACAAAAGCCACTCTCAAGAAGACAAGAACTGCCATAACTTCTGCATATGAGCTCCGAATTGAGCAAACTCAAGCTTGTTGGAAACAAGACGACGAGTAGCATCAAAACAGCAACTGGTAATAGTAAGAAGAGGCAGGGGAGGTATGCCTAACAAAAACAGGAGTGAAACCTCCAACCGAGAAGAACCGGCAAAACCTCCAACATCGAAAACATCATAGAAGATGCATGTGAACTCCGTTTTCGATGAACTTGAGCTTGTCATCAAGATGACCATAAGCTCCAAGACTCACAAGGAGAACCAAACAAGAACCAAGAAAGATGATGCAAGGATGCAATGGTTTGAGCTCTCTATGAACGATACGATCAAGCTACTCATCGAGAGCCCCCCTTGATAGTACGGCAATCGATCCTATAACCCGGTCTCCCAACTACCACTATGAGACCGGTAAAATAAAAAACCTATCAAGGGCAAACCTTTGTCTTGCACATAGTCCACTTTGAGCTAGATGATGTCGATCTTGACTCCCTCAAGTTGGACCACCTTTCTTGATTGCGTTGGTTTGGTGAAGACTAGTAGATTGCTCCCCCATACTCCACTATGGGTGAGCAACTCTTCCGCACATCTTCACAAGTCCATTGTCACCACAATGGATGGCAAGCTTCAAGAACTTGATCTCTTCGTGATGCATCACTTGAACTTGCACACGACAACCTAACCCCACACAAAACTCTCACGAAGACCATGGTTAGTACACAAAGCGTAATGGACAATGCTTACCATACCATGGGATCACTTGATCCCTCTTGGTACATCTTCTACGCTTTGTGGGTTGATCTACTTGATTCACTCTTTGACTTAGTCTTGATCAACCTCTCACAAGACCAACCTTTGGATAATTCCTTGAATAGCACCTTGGTCGACACCAACTCTCCTTGAAACCAACACATGTACTCCAAGAAAAGCCTATGGACAAAACCTTCAAATATAACTCAAGGCAACCATTAGTCCATAGAGATTGTCATCAATTACCAAAACCAAACATGGGGGCACCGCATGTTCTTTGAATCTCCCCCATTTTGGTAATTGATGACAATCACTTTCAAGAGAGTTTATACAAGGAATTATGCATCACCATGCAATGCAACAACCAATGATGCATGCATATGAGATGCAAATGCTTAGGAACAAAACCAAAGCAAGGAGAAAACTCTAAAGACTTCTCCACTAAACTCTCTGAAACTTCTCCCCCATTGGCATCGATTGCCAAAATGGGCGAAAAGCTTAGAAGGCAATACAAATTGTGTTCCTCCATAAATTGTGTATTTCTCAACAAGAGAGAGGAATGCCATACACATATCCAAAGGTAAATACTTGGAGGAAGACAAACTATATTGAGGCCCAAAGATTGCTAAAGGAAGATATGCCACAAAGACATAATCGGCAGAGACACAAGCAATCAAGCAATAAAAAGATACCAATTGAAGCAAGCTATCAAAAGATACCAATTGAACCAACTAGGCCAATGATCCTACAAGCCACATGAATAAAGGATATTATGATATGAGCAAAGAAGTGTTCTAAGGAAACTAGAGAAGCTCCCCATGATTTGTGCACACAAGAATTTTTTGTATTTTGATACAAAGTGCACAAAATAGGATCATAGCTCCCCCAAAATCAATAGAAACTAACAACAAGTGCAAGTGAGCATATAGGAAACTAAGCCTAGTACATGCAACAAACACATGGTTGAGCAACAAGTAAAAGAGGCAACTTAAGAATGGGCTCAACCAAAGTGATGTGTGTGAGTCAAGGCAACGCACTTGAGAAGACTAAAGTACGGAAGAGCATTAAGCATCAATAAAGTCTTGAAAGAATGAGGCACACAGCGCAAGGCCTATCATTCCCACACACCACTAGCAAATGGGTTCACAAGCTTACTAATAAGCAAATAAAGAACCTATGCTTGTGACAACCCATGGTGAAGATAGAAGATGAAAGCCCCATCAAGACGAGGGATACCACTTAAGATGGCAAAATCCTCATAAAGATAAGCATGAGGAAAATAATCTTCACCACACAAGAGTGCATCAAGATGCAACGAGCATTCAAGGCAAAAGATTTCACGGAGCCACCAAAAAAATAACAAGAGAAAAACAAGGTGGGCGTGAAAGAAAGGATATCAACTAGATATGCAACTTTTGTCAAGTGTATAAGATTCTAGGTAGATGAAATCATGATGATATATATATCTACAAAGAAGGATGTACACCCGAAATAGTTGCAACACGAGGAACAAGATATCCACAAGGAAATCATAAATATACCAATAAGATAATTGCTTGAAAGCATAGCACATGGCTAGATATGGTCTTATTGTATATAAATGAATTCCTACTACACAACCATCAAA
The DNA here is from genome assembly GCF_003073215.2 of Triticum urartu. NCBI lineage: Eukaryota > Viridiplantae > Streptophyta > Magnoliopsida > Poales > Poaceae > Triticum > Triticum urartu. The sequence goes on along the minus strand of NC_053028.1, from coordinate 497,221,221 downwards.
GACATCACAACTAGCAACATGAGATCATCGTTGAGATGCTTTGAGAAAGGAAACAAGTATCATAAGATGGAATGAATATCATGCCAAGATACAACCTACACAAGGTTGATGCAAGAAATGTGTGCATGAAGAATATGAAGATACTTGTTACCGAGTTAACATTGGAAGGATGTAGTAGATACCAATTGAAGGTAGATAGTATTTCATTGATCATCCTAGCTCGACTCCAATAAGCACATGATGACAACACCTTCCTTGTGAGTGAGCCGAGCATCCAATGTATCTCCAATTGTTCCTAGAATAACAACACAAAAAAATGGTACCCAAACTCATTGGGACCAAAGAGTTAGAGAACCAACAATACATAGGACAAACTCCACATAAAAATGTGCATAAAGATACGAAAATGAATTTCATGCACATCTCATCCAATTTGAGACTTGGTGGAGTTTCCCCTATATATTGGGTCAAGGAAGAAAACATGCCAAAGATACTACACGAAGTTAATATGCATGCTCAAGACCTTCAAGAACCGATACCAAATGAATAAATCATCACTTGGAGGATATCAAATGAAAGATACATCAAGGAATGAGATATCCATTGGCACACTCAAAATAGAAGATATCAAACTCCCAAAAGAGAGGATGGTTCCAAACAAACCAAGCTCTCTACAAAGTTTCATGATGGCACAAAGTACCAAAACGAAAACGGCTTGCCTTCCACCAACACACACTTGATAAGGATCACAAGACGAGTGTTTTATAGAAAATAGGATAGCTCCCCCAAGACTAGTGCATTATAGAGAACTTGCATTTGAATACAAAATGCACAAGGTGGGATCACCACTTTCACTATATCTAGAAAACACTAGACAAGATCAAGAAATAAACTAGATCCACAAGTGGTATGGAAGACAAAGGGAGTTGATACAAACCTTGGCAAGAGAAAAGGCAAATAAAAAGCAAAAGCCAATGTAAAGATGATCAATAAATTCTACCAAACAAGTGAGTACCAATTGTCAAAAGACAGGAAGTAAATGGAAATAATTCCCGGTGGTAGATAGCAAGGATATCCGACATCATCTTCACACGAAACAAAAAGCAAATTGCAACTTGTAGAGCTAACATGCCACCTAGGAACAAGATAATTTACAATATCAACTCTAGGTGACAATATCTCAAATGTACACATTTTCTAGGCTAGTAATATACACATAGCATATTACCCCCCCCCCATAATGTGATACCAATTAAGGATAAACAAGAGGCAAATAAAAGGATCCAACAAGAGATAATTAATGGACTATTTGGAATTTGAATTACTCATGAGAAGACACACCACATAGCGACTAGATAAGCTTGCAATATCAATACTAAGTGGTATTCCCCATGTACCCACCTTTATAGGATTGTGAAGTGCACAAAGCACATCACTCCCCCATAATGGGGTATTCCATTAATCTCTCACAAGAGCCAACTAAGATATGACCAAGATGCGCAAAGGCTCAACGAATGACACACATGTACATGATGTGCAAACTAACACACACTGCCGGGGTTTCTGATCCACGGGCACCTATGGGACCGGCGGACCGGGTCCCTTTTGGTTCGGCGGGGGGCGGAGGTTGCGCAAAGAGCAGATCGAGGCGAAGCATGCGAGCGATTTACCCAGGTTCGGGCCGCACGGATGCGTAAAACCCTACTCCTGCTTTGTGGATTGGTATTGATTTCTAGCTCGGGAGCGAGATCGAGAGTGAGTGTGTGGAATTGCTGAACCCCCCTCTACGTTGCCCTAGGCCTCCTTTTATATGCTCAAGGGGTTACCGACATAGGGCAACGGAGGGCAAAAGTGGAAAAGGGTGCCGTGGGTAGGCACAGCTAGGTGCTGTAGTAGGCACAGCTAGCTGCTACAGTGTTATCATACCTAACCCTGACGGCAGGGGACAAGGGCATTAAATGCCCGTCTGTGTCGCCTAGACAGCACCGAAAGGGACCGCTAGGGACGCCACCGTCTTGCCACGATGGTTGTCTTGTCAGCGCCTGCGTGCCACCGCACGCCCCTAGCTGCACAGCCTCCTGCCACGTGCGCTCGGGAGGGGCCCCGGAGCGACACGTGGGTGGATGTGCTGGAGCGCGGGCGTGGAGTGGGGGCTTGCCGCGGCAAGCGCCTTGCCGCGGCCGTCGACTTGTCGCTTCCGGGAGCTTGTCGCTCACCGGGCCTTGTCGGGGCGCGTAGCGCGCCGCGGCAAGTTCCTTGGAATGCCTTGGATGGCCTTCCCGGCAAGCGCCTCTTGCCGGGGCCTTGGGATGCTTCTGATGGCCTTCCCGGCAAGCTCCTCTTGCCAGGGTCTTGCCTTCTTCCCGGCAAGCTCCTCTTGCCGGGGTCTTGTCTTGAGTACTTTGTTCTTGAATGGTCTTCAAAGGGACCACGGAGGATCTTGGCGGTGACCCGGCAGGCCTTGCCGCGGGACGCTGCGACTGCCCGTGCACAAGTTCGGGGTACTAAGGGTACCCCTACTTTAGTACACCGACAGGAGCCCCCGGGCCTGGGCCAGACACGGTGCCGAGCGCTGTTGGGCCAGGCCCAAAACAGTGCACGGGCACGCGCGGCCTAGGTCACGCCGCATATCCCTCCGCTTCCACCACACACACCCGGAACGGCACGCATCAAACGCGGCGTCGTGGGTGACGTGGGCGGCGCGGGCGCGCGGGGCTGAGCCCCGCGAGCGTGCGTCAAGCCATGATGAAGGGGAACGGCCCACGCCCTCTTCTCCAAGCGGAGATAGGCGTGGGGGCGTGGCGCATTTACTGGACGGGGCCGGCATGCGGTTTTCGAAGCGCCCACTCCCCGAGATTACAGGGTAGGGCGAGGCCGCCCCATCCGTCGCCTTAGTTCTGCATCTCCGCCACGCGGCTCCCATGCACTTGGGATCGCGGACGGCGGGAGCGGGAACCTGGGCCGTTGTGAGCAGAGGGGGCGGGTCGTCCCGCCTCCCTGCTCTTCCCGTGCCTTGATTCGCCGAGCGGGGCGGCTGGGCTCCCACTTCGCTCCTTTATAAGGAGCGGGAAGGGAGCACCGAAGCTTGCACCCTCTCGTCTCCTCCTTTCTTCAGCTTCTGCTCCCCTTTCTCTCATTCGCCATGGAGAAAGGGAATCCTGGGCCTTCATCGGTGGCGGCGAGGGTCGCCGCCAGACAGCGCACCCTCCCCTCTTCCTCGCTCGTGGTGGCAGAGCCAGCCATAAGGGGAAGGGGGAGGGGGCGAGGTCGTGGACGAGGTCGAGGCGCTCGGGGAAGAGGCGGACGGGGCGACGCGCCAGCTTCGCCCCCGCCGGCGGCTCCTCTTCCCGCGGCGGTTCATATAGGGGACGACCCTTGCGAGTTCTTCGTCAAGCTGCACCGGGCGCCTCGTCGTCGCCTCCGGCTTCCAGCTCCGTTCACGAGCGCGATGGAGTCGGACCCGCCCGAAACTCTGAGATTACACATGAGGGGCTGTGGGATCAGCGGCACGCGAGTCCGCGTGGTGTTCCCAGCCCCTAGTGTGATGTATCTCGATCGAGGGTGGAAGACGTTCGCCCGCATCCACAGCTTGACGGGGGGACTCACCCTCCATTTTAAGCTGGTGGAGGGCGATCTCCTCTCCGTCAAGGTCTTCGGGTGCTTCGGCACCCGGGCGAAGTGCTGCGTGGACAGCTCCTCCGATAGCGAAGGCTCCTCCTCGAGCGAGAGTGACGAGGAGGAGAGCGGCAGTGATGGTGAGGGTGGCGGGCGGCAGGACGGCGGCTCCGACTAGGTGTCGGGCGCCGTCTCGTGCGGCACCGGCGACCCTATCATCCGCGGCGCCGGCTTCTTGAACTCCCCGGGGGCGTCTCCTTGGGCGGCTGGCGTAGGGAGGTCGCGGAAGGGGAAGAGGGCTGGCGACAAGGCCGTCAGGTCGGAGTACGAGGGCGTGGTGCCCTCGACAGCGTGCTGACGTCCTGCCGCCCCTCCTTCGCACCCTTCTCCCGGCGTCGCCATCACCGTCCGGCCCCCGGGATGTTCTCTTGGTGTCTTCTGGCACCTGTAGCTCGCCTTGGCGCCCCTTTCCCCTTTTTGCCTCCTTGATCTACCTCCTGAAGAGAGGGACAGGAAAGGGATTACGGGCACCTTATCTTTTTAATTGTAAGCCTTCGGGCCTTAGTTGTATCTAGAACTTGTAATCCTCCCTTCATGTTTTTCATCCTCTATGGACTGTACCTATATGGGATGTTTTTTAATGAAAAGGGGATGTTTGCCGGGTCATTTGCCTCGCGGGTTGAACCCACGCCAAGGAACAGATCCTTGGTGTCTCTCGGACAGACGTTCCCGGCAATAGGCCCTGCCGCCTTCCCACGTCGCTCGACCTTTCTCACGCCTTTGACGGAGGCGGGAACGAGGTGGGTGCGGCCTCCTCGTTTCATCCCTTTGCTGTCGCGGCTACGACCAAACTTGGCCCCGGGAACGCGCTCCAGGGCCTAGAGTTGGGGGAGCACGGTAGTTTCCGGGAAGAAACGCGGTTTCATATTCCCCAGTCCATAAGAAGATGCATGAAGAGGGATGGAAGACTTATCTGATAAGCAGCCCCCGGCAACTCTGGCTTGCCGGGGGTGACATCTTGGCATTCGCAGCCCCCGGCGTTCTCGCCGGGGCCCAGGTGCCGGCGCGCCCTTCTTCTCCTTTTCGTCTCCAGGTGGTCTGGCCAGGACGTGCGAGCCCTGCGAACGAAGGAAAAGAAAAGGGACGGACACTCGACCTCTAAGTTAGGGGTTAGCCGCTGTTAGGGACTATCGACCCTAACCAAGGACGAGACTCAGACTCAACCTAGCATGCATGCTATAGCCCCCGGGGTATGCAGCGCTTCATTCTCTGGTGCTCAGGGTCTGCGCCTGGCTCTGTACAGAGGTTTACATGCAACAGCGGCAAGACTCGTACAGAAAGGTGGTTGCCGGATGGGGTCCGACAACCGCGCCTTACGGGTAAAACTTACGAAGATGCTCGATGTTCCAGGAGTTGCTCACTGGAATGCCATCTTCGGTCTCAAGGCGGACAGCGCCAGGCCTTGTGACTCATTTCACCCGGTAAGGGCCTTCCCACTTCGGCGTCAACTTGTTGGAATTCTTGGCCGACTGAACGCGCCGAAGAACAAGGTCGCCTTCCTCGAGACTCCTGGCATTGACTCTGCGGCTATGGTAGCGGCGCAGAGCTTGCTGGTAGCGAGCAGCTCGCACAGCAGCCTGGAGACGATCTTCCTCAAGGAGCAGCGCGTCATCTTGCCGCAGCCGCTCTTGCTCAAGCTCATCGTAAGCGAGCACTCGAGGTGACCCGTATACGAGTTCCGTGGGGGTAACTGCCTCTGCTCCATAGACTAGAGCAAAGGGTGTATGTCCAGTGGCTCGATTTGGCGTCGTTCTGATCGACCAAAGAACCACCGGTAGCTCCTCGATCCAGCTTCTTCCGCACTTGTGCAGCCTGTCGAAAGTTCTGGTCTTGAGCCCGCGCAGCACCTCGGCGTTTGCCCTCTCCGCTTGACCGTTGCTTTTTGGGTGAGCAACAGAAGCGAAGCAGACCTTGGTGCCGAGATCTTGGATGTACTGCATGAAGGCATGGCTCGTGAACTGTGTGTCGTTGTCGGTGATTATCCGGTTAGGGATCCCGAAGCGGCAAACAATCGACCTGAAGAACTTGACGGCTGACTGTGCGGTCACCTTCCTCACTGGTTCCACTTCCAGCCACTTTGTGAACTTGTCGATTGTGACGTACAAGTACTCAAAGCCCCCGACAGCTCGGGGGAAGGGGCTGAGGATGTCGAGCCCCCAGACCGAAAATGGCCAGGATAAAGGGATCGTCTGGAGAGCTTGAGCTGGCTGGTGTATCTGCTTGGAATGGAACTGGCACGCTTCACACTTGGTTACTTGTGCAGTTGCATCCTGGAGGGCTGTTGGCCAGAAGTAACCTTGCCGGAATGCTTTGCCGACGAGTGCTCTTGCGCCAATGTGGTGACCACATATGCCTCCGTGTATCTCTGCCAACAGCTTCTGTCCGTCTTCCCGGGGAATGCACCTCAATTTCACACTGTTGAGTCTTCTTCTGTACAGCATCTTGTCAACGAACTGGTACATACTTGACTGCCGGGCTACTCTTTCGGCTTCTTCTTGCTCTTCGGGAAGTTCTCCTGTCTGAAGGAAACGGACAATCCGCTGCGCCCATGTTGGAGCCTGTGGCTCGACAACAAGGACTAAAGGCGACTCTGCTGCCGCGGGAACATCCGCTTCTACGGCAAGAAGCTGTGTCTCTACCGGAGCTTGACGTTCCGCGACAAGCTTGCCGGGAGCTTCAGCTTCAACGGAACAAACCCTAGGGTTTGCCGGAGCATCTGGCTCCCCGGCGCTCTTGGCGTTGATCTTGGAGGTTGCTGCGGGAATATCTGCTTCTACGGCGAGAAGCTGTGTCTCTGCCGGAGCATGACATTCCGCGACAAGCTTGCCGGGAGCTTCTGCTTCAACGGAACAAGCCCTAGGGCTTGCCGGAGCATCTGGCTCCCTGGCGCTCTTGGCGTTGATCTTGGGGACCTTCTTGGCGGCGGCTTCGGGAAGCTCTACCGGCAGGTAGTCACCAGGAATCAACTTCCTCTTCTTGCTTTGTCCAGTTGATGGTGTCACGGACGGTTGAGTCAGCTTGAGCACAAAGGTCCCTGGTTCCACAGGTAACTTATGTGCGGCGCACTTCGACAGGCCATCTGCAATGGCGTTCTGAGTTCTCGGAACATGCTCCATTTGTAGGCCGTCAAAGCGCTCTTCTAGCTTTCTCACTTCGTCGACGTAAGCTTCCATCAACGGACTCTGATAATTCTTGTTTACTTGGCGGACGACAAGCTGTGAGTCATCCCTGACAATGAGCTTCTTGATCCCAAGGTCTGCCGCGATCCGGAGACCGGCAAGCAACCCCTCATACTCGGCAGTATTGTTTGTTGCTTACTCCTTGGGAAAGTGCATCTGGACTATGTACTTGAGGTGCTCTCCGGTGGGCGCGATAAGCAGCACACCAGCGCCGGCGCCTTGCAGCGAGAAGGCACCATCAAAGTACATCAGCCACTCTTTGCTTGCCTCCTTGTCGGGGATGCTCGTCTCCGGAATTTCTTCGTCCGGAGTTGGCGTCCATTCTGCTATGAATTCTGCCAATGCTCTGCTCTGGATAGTCGAAGTGCTTTCAAACTTGAGACCAAAGCTTGACAGTTCCAATGCCCACTCAACAATCCTGTCGGTCGCTTCTGGATTCTGCAGTATCCTCTTCAGCGGAAAGCGAGTGACCACTGTGATCTCATGTGCTTGGAAGTAATGGCGCAGCTTTCTCGAGGCCATGAGAAGGCCGAAAAGCAGTTTCTGCACACCAGAGTACCTTGACCTAGCCCCCTGCAAGAGGGAACTGACAAAGTAAACTGGGCGCTGCACCATTTTCTTCCGTATCTCCTCGTGTATCAGCGCGGGTTCATCTTTGTCGGGACCAGAGCTTGTCGGGGAAGCCCCCTGCTTGTCGCTGGATGTGCTCACCGCGGTTGCTGGCTCGTCATCCGCCTCCCTCTCTGCCACTAACGCAGCACTAACCACTTGATTGGTTGCCGCTATGTACAACAGCAACTTCTCTTGTGGTTTAGGCGCGACAAGTATTGGAGGGGAGGACAGGTATCTCTTTAGGTCTTGCAGCGCAGCCTCCGCTTCCGGAGTCCATTTCATTGGACCTGCTTTTTTCAATAGTTTGAAAAATGGCAGGGCACGCTCGGCAGACCGAGAGATGAACCTGCTGAGAGCAGCCACGCAACCGGCAAGTTTCTGTACATCCTTGACGCGCTTCGGTGCTTCAATCTGCTCAATGGCCTTGATCTTGTCGGGATTGGCTTCAATCCCCCGCTGAGACACGAAGAACCCGAGAAGCTTGCCGGAGGGGACTCCAAACACACACTTCTCTGGGTTGAGCTTGAGGCTGATCTTGCGCAGATTTGCAAAAGTCTCGTCCAAGTCTTGGATCAGGGTTGCCCTGTCCTTGCTCTTGACCACTATATCATCCATGTAGGCTTCCACATTTCTGTGTATTTGTGGCTCAAGAGCAATATGGACTACTCTTGCAAATGTCGAACCAGCATTCTTTAATCCAAAAGGCATCCGTACGAAGCAGTACGTGCCACATGGAGTAATAAATGCGGTCTTCTCTTCATCCTCCTCTGCCATGAAGATCTGATGATACCCGGAGTACGCATCAAGAAACGAAAGCAGATCACATCCAGCTGTGGAGTCAACAATCTGGTCAATGCGCGGCAAAGGAAATGGGTCTTTGGGACAAGCTTTGTTAACATCGGTGAAATCGATGCAAAGCCTCCATTTCCCGTTTGCCTTGCGCACGACTATAGGATTGGCCAACCACGTGGGATGGAGCACTCCTCTGACGAGGCCTGCTGCTTCCAGTTTCTTGATTTCCTCCGCAATGAATTCTTGGCGCTCCACCGCCTGCTTCCGGACTTTCTGCTTGACGGGCCGCGCATGGGGACAGACGGCAAGGTGGTGCTCAATCACTTTCCTGGGAACACCGGGGATGTCAGACGGTTGCCACGCAAACACGTCGACGTTCGCCCGCAGGAAAGCAACGAGCGCGCTTTCCTATTTAGGGTCAAGCGTGGCACTGATGGTGAAGGTACCACCAGCGCCATCCTCCTTGGCGGACACCTTCTTCGTCTCAGGCGGAGCTGCCATCGTCTTCTTGTGCTTGCCGGTGGAGCTCGATGGTGCGTCCTTGACGGTAGCGCAGCACTCCGAAGAGGCGCGCTTGCCGGAGTGGGCATCAGAGCTTCTGCCGGACTGGGTCTTCTTGCCGGTGGAGCTCGATGGTGCGTCCTCGACGGCAGCGCAGCACTCCGAAGAGGTGCGCTTGCCGGAGTGGGCACCAGAGCTCTTGCCGGACTTGGTCTTCTTGCCGGTGGAGCTCGATGGTGCGTCCTCGACGGCAGCGCAGCACTCCGAAGAGGTGCGCTTGCCGGAGTGGGCACCAGAGCTCTTGCCGGACTTGGTCTTCTTGCCGGTGGAGCTCGATGGTGCGTCCTCGACGGCAGCGCAGCACTCCGAAGAGGTGCGCTTGCCGGAGTGGGCACCAGAGCTCTTGCCGGACTTGGTCTTCTTGGTCCCGGGAGCTTCAGCGGCAAGTGGATCGCGGTCTGCCGTGGCTGCCGCTTCCCGGTAGATCTTGTCGGCACAGATAAGAGCGTCCTTCTTGTCGCCAGGGACAGAAATGACGCTTATCGGGCCCGGCATCTTCAGCACGTTATACGCGTAGTGAGAGGCCGCCATGAACTTGGCGAGTGCTGGACGGCCAAGTATCCCATTGTAAGGCAACGGGATATCGGCAACGTCGAACGTGACCCTCTCAGTCCTGAAGTTTAACTCGCTGCCGAATGTTACCGGCAGCGTGACCTTCCCCTTCGGCTTGCTCCTTCCCGGATTGATTCCTTGGAATGTGCCGATCTCTTCGAGCTCGCCATCAGGGATCTGGAGTTTTCGGAGCACAGCGGAGGAGATCAGGTTTAAGCCGGCCCCGCCGTCGACTAGCATCTTGGTGACCTTGAGGTTGCTGATAGTTGGTGAAACCAACATCGGCAGACACCCGACCGCGGTTGTGCGATCAGGGTGGTCCTCAATGTCAAAGATGATAGGCGTGCTGGACCACTTCAGAAGCTTGCGCGATTCGATGGGAGGTTCCGCTGCATTGACTTCCCGCACCCACTGTTTGAGTTGGCAGTGCGAGGTATGCAGGGAAGCACCCCCGTCAACGCACAAGACCTCTGTGGCTTTCTGAAACTCCTGCTCACTGGTCTCAACGTCATCCATGTCTTCATCCTCACCGTCGTCTTCGTCGTTGTCGCGACCGCGGGGAGGTCTGTCTCCTTGCCGCTGCTTGGCCTTGCCGCGGCGTCCTTCCTGGCCGGTGCGCTTCTGGCCAGGTTTCTCGGCACCCCCTTGGGCTCTCTCCCTGTCGCGCTGCTCGTACCCAGCCCTCTATTGCTGGACGAGCTGCTCGACCTTCTTGCAGCTCTGGAGGTCATGGCCCTTGGTGCGGTGAATCTTACAGTATTGCTTGCCGGAGCCGTCCCGCTTGTCGGCGACCGCCACAGCCTGACAGTTGGTGCACGCGGCAACTTCCTTGCCGGAGCTACCAACTGTAGCCTTCGTGGCGTCACCTTCATTGCCGGACTGCTCAACGACCAGCACCTCGTTGTTCTGCTTCTTCCTGTTGTTGCGCCGCCGGCTTCTCTTTGCCGGGGCGGCATCCTCACTGTCAGATCCTCCTGCTCCAGTGCTTTCTCTGGGGAATTTCCTCCCCTCCTCAGCGCGTGCACACCTGTCGGCCAGGGCATAAAGCTCGCTGACGTCCCGAATCTTGCACATCGCCAACTCCTCCCGCATCCTGCGGTTACGCACGTTCTGATGGAACGCGCTGATTACCGCGACAGGGTGGATATTTGGGATGTTGTGGTGTACACGGTTGAACCTCTGGATGTACTGGCACAGGGGTTCTCCTTCCTTCTGGACGAGCAGATGAAGATCGCTCTCTTGGCCATGAGGTTTGTGGCCGCCTGTGAAGGCGCCAACAAACTGATGGCACAGCTCAGCCCAAGAGGATATGGAGTTGTCCGGCAAGTGCATGAGCCAGGACCTGACGTTGGGCTTGAGTACCAACGGGAAGTAGTTGGCAAGGATCTTGTCGTCCCGCCCCCCAGCAGCCTGCACCGCGATGGTGTAGATGCTGAGGAACTCCGACGGATGCAACTTGCCGTCGTACTTCTCTGGTACTTCGGGCTTGAAGTTCTTCGTACTGGGCCACTGGACTTGCCGCAGCTCACGAGTGAACGCAGGGCATCCTACCGGGTACGGCAAGTCGCCTGGTTCCCCTGGCGCATGCATGTCAACAAAGGGCCCAGCGCGCTAGTCTGACTGACGTCGCGCTTCTCTCCGGCGCTCGATGCGAGTACGAGCGTCTTCCCGCTGCCGTTCTTGAAGAACTTGGCGCTGATCGCGACGAGCTCGGGGATCAGACGACGCGGTGGAGTCGCTGTCGAGGTGGATCCGGCGAGTCGGTGATCTTGGCCTTCGGGGTGGGGAGTGCACAGTAGTTGCACCCCCACCAGTCTTGTCTCCACCGGTTCGCGCCTGGCTGACTCGCTGCGGCTGCAACGTGCTCGGCTGCCGAGGAGTGTCACCATTGGCGAAGCCGATGAGACTCTGGATAGTGGCCCTCCAGTCGTCGATCTTGTCCGTCGCTGGAGGGTAGTCTAGGAGCAGCTGAGCTCACGCCAGAGCCTCTGCTGCGGTGGCGGGCGGCGGTAGCGAACGGTGCGAGGAGCGGGATATGCTCGGACTCCTAACCACGTTAGAAGGAGCAGTATCCTGTCCAGGTGACCGTGTCTCGCTCACGCCAGCAGGTTGACGCGCATGGTGGTCTTGGGCGCTCCGAGATCCACCAGCTCGATCTTGATCCAGTGAGCGCATGGTACTGTGAGTACCATGACGCTGCCGGTCCCGCGCCTCCTGAGACGGGCGCGGTGCATGCACGGACGCCGAGGTCTTGGAGTGCGCCCGGTCGTTGTGGGAGCCGGCCACGCCGCCGATGGGCGGCGCAGCCTTGCCCTGGGACCTGGCAGCATCGTGAGTTCCCTCGTCGATGCGTGCCCTTCCGCCAGCGCCTGCCCCACCATCTGTTTGCTCCGGCGGTGGGTGGCTCGGCGCGGACGGAGCAGCTGCCTCCGAAACTTTCTTCTTCGGCGGCATGTTGATGAAGATGGTGAAGATCGATGAAGAAGATGAAGATCTAGCTCGTAAGAACGCCGGATCTGATGTTGATGAAGATGAAGAAGATCTGGCTCGCAAGAACGCCGGATCTGATGTTGATGAAGATGAAGAAGATCTGGCTCGCAAGGACGCCGGATCTGATTCACACAACTTTGACGCCCCCTACCTGGCGCGCCAGAGATGCCGGGGTTTCTGATCCACGGGCACCTATGGGACCGGCGGACCGGGTCCCTTTTGGTTCGGCGGGGGGCGGAGGTTGCGCAAAGAGCAGATCGAGGCGAAGCACGCAAGCGATTTACCCAGGTTCGGGCCGCACGGATGCGTAAAACCCTACTCCTGCTTTGTGGATTGGTATTGATTTCTAGCTCGGGAGCGAGATCGAGCGTGAGTGTGTGGAATTGCTGAACCCCCCTCTACGTTGCCCCGGGCCTCCTTTTATATGCTCAAGGGGTTACCGACATAGGGCAACGGAGGGCAAAAGTGGAAAAGGGTGCCGTGGGTAGGCACAGCTAGGTGCTGTAGTAGGCACAGCTAGCGGCTACCAGTGTTATCATACCTAACCCTGACGGCAGGGGACAAGGGCATTAAATGCCCGTCTGTGTCGCCTAGACAGCACCGAAAGGGACCGCTAGGGACGCCTCCGTCTTGCCACGGTGCGTTGTCTTGTCAGCGCCTGCGTGCCACCGCACGCCCCTAGCTGCACAGCCTCCTACCACGTGCGCTCGGGAGGGGCCCCGGAGCGACACGTGGGTGGATGTGCTGGAGCGCGGGCGTGGAGTGGGGGCTTGCCGCAGCAAGCGCCTTGCCGCGGCCGTCGACTTGTCGCTTCCGGGAGCTTGTCGCTCACCGGGCCTTGTCGGGGCGCGTAGCGCGCCGCGGCAAGTTCCTTGGAATGCCTTGGATGGCCTTCCCGGCAAGCGCCTCTTGCCGGGGCCTTGGGATGCTTCTGATGGCCTTCCCGGCAAGCTCCTCTTGCCGGGGTCTTGCCTTCTTCCCGGCAAGCTCCTCTTGCCGGGGTCTTGTCTTGAGTACTTTGTTCTTGAATGGTCTTCAAAGGGACCACGGGGGATCTTGGCGGTGACCCGGCAGGCCTTGCCGCGGGACGCTGCGACTGCCCGTGCACAAGTTCGGGGTACTAAGGGTACCCCTACTTTAGTACACCGACACACACATACTTGATTGCTCAAGATAATCCAGTTGGAAGCACAACATATACAAACACATGCAAGGAACGAAACCAAACATGCAAAGGGGAAAGTAACTATCAATGTAAACAATTTAAGCACGAGTTACCACAAGGAGGAACATTGGATATAAGATAGAAACTTGATAATCCGAATGACTTGGCTTGAGACAATAAGAATGATGAAGTCCCCTTAAATCTTCATAATGTAGCCAAGTCTCCAATGACCTCCATCATCACCTATTGATCAAGTTTGAGCTTGTTGGTCCCCAATCAAGTTGGGTCCTAAGAGGTTAGTCACAATAGGCTTGGCTACCCAAATGGTTCTTTGCTTCAAACCACTTTGAGTACCAACAAACTTGGAAACCACATTGCCAACCTTATCCTTCCCAAGAGAATAGACATCATCAATAATAATTGGGTTGGATAAGTTACCACTAGTGCATGAAGAAGCGAGGTGACCTTTCTCACGACATAGGTAGCAACGTCTACTCTTCACTTTCTTCTCACTTGATTTCTCAACTTGAGAAGCATTAGCTTGAGTCTTCTTGGGAAGAGGCCTTTCTTTAACTTGAGGTTGAGCATGAGAATGTACTTGTAGCCGCTTCCCTTGTTGCTTGTCACTAATGTCCTTCTTCTTCAATGGGCAAGATCTAACATGATGCCCTTCAATTTTGCACTTGAAGCAAATAATCTTGGCCGAACTCTTGACTTGTTTTTGGCCATTCTTGTTGTTCACCTTGGACTTCTTCTTCTTGTTGGAGTTGAATCCAAGTCCACCTTTGTCATTGGGGGATTTTTGCACGCTTAAGATGTTGTTGAGAGTAAAGTTCCCTTCATGACTCTTTTCCGAGTCTTTCTTCAAAGAAGTGACTTGGGCCTTGAGCTCTTTGATTTCCTCTACATGGTTAGTCTCAACACAAGTACTAGAGGAAGTATAAGCTTCATCATTAGAGCAACAAGGCAAGGAAAGTAATTCATCACAAGATGTACCAACATTGTGAGTAGATGAATTACTAGGACTAGCACATGGCAACATAGCATTTTGACTAGAAGTAGTGCTAGTATCCACATGAGGCTCGCTAGATGTTACCTTAGCAATCATGGCCTCATGAGCTATCTTTAGCACATTATGGGATACTAGAAGATCATCATGGGAGCTTGAGAGCTTTTCATGGCTTTCTTCCAATTTCCCATAGTTGCTAGATAGCAACTCAAGTTGAGCCCGTAGCTCAACGTTCTCCTTCAATATGGATGCTTCACAAGAGATAGAATTAGTAGCACAAGCATCATAATTAGCAATAAGAGGAGAAGACAGCTTGGCAAGCTCTTTTGAATATGAAGCTTTAAGTTGAGCATGAGACTTGGTGAGTTTGATGAGCTCACTCTTAATGACCCTTGAGCCAGTTTTGAGGTGCTCAAAGTCCTCAAGGAGTTTAGCATGTGCATCTTCAAGCTCCTCTTTTTAGTTTCAAAATCATTGGCCACCTCAAGAGATCTATCACGAGATTCCCTCACTCTAGATAATTCTAGAGCAAAAGTCTCCTCAAGAGATTCCTTGGTGGTTTGTTCAAGTTCAAGAGCTTGAGAGAGGTCCGCAATCTCATTAGCATAATCACGCTCATGACCTTCCATTTTCTCAATGGTGACCTCATGCTCCTCGAGATGAGATTCCAACTCCTCAATATACTTCTTGCCCTCAATGGCAATGGACATGATTTCCATGAAGTTGGAACAAGCAATTCTATTTTTATGAAGAGCTTTAAAAACCATTTCCCCCTTATTTTTTAAGGAGGCAACATTATCATTCTCTTCATCATTATCCTCATCATCATTAGCATCAACATCATCATCAAGAGACATATTGGGTTTCAAAGTAGGAGATACCTTTGAAGCCTTAGCCATAAGGCAAAAAGCAAAAGATGATGATGTAGGATCCCTTGAAGCACCATTTAAAACCACATATTGTTCCATGGAGTGTTGGGTTTCCTCTACATTGTTAGCACCACAACTCGAGGAAATACAAGCATTTTTATCATGGCAACAAGATATAGCAAGCATATCATCATGAGATTTAGTCAAACAATTTCTACAAGATATGCACGGACTATCAACACAAGCATGTGAAACATGTATGGTGCTCGAAGTGTTAAAGTCCAAAGAAGATGCATTGCAATAAGATAGTGATGAAATATCATCCACAATAAGCATACCATCATCATTGCAATGACCAACACTACTCACCATTTCATTACCTTGTGGCAAACCACATGTAGGTGAAGTAGAAGAAGTTGAGAACCCAACACGGCCGGAGGTGGAGGGAGAACAATCATCCCCACAAAACTTGGACACGCCATATTTATCTTGAAGCTTTGTCCACAACTCATCAGCATCCCGAAATGGCATGAGTTGAAATATAACTACATTGCTCAAAGCATCGAAAAACACATTAGAAGCTTGAGCATTGAGATAAGAGTTTTTCTCATCCTCTAAAGATAATCTTTGGGGATCCTTTGGAGGAGAAAAACCCATATCTACAATTCGCTCTAAATTTGGGTCCATGACCCTAAAGAGATTAAGCATGCGAATTACCCAAACATCAAAATTTGTGCCATCGAAACTAAGAGTGTTAGAGAATCCTAATCCCCTAGTCGACATCTTTACTCTCTAGGCGGTAAAGCCTAATAAAGAGAGACAAGGCCCTTATACCAATTGAAAGATCATGGATGTCGCCTAGAGGGGGGGGTGAATAGGCGCTTTAAAATAATTGCGGTTTAGGCTTGAACAAATGCGGAATAAACCTAGCGGTTAATTTGCCAAGCACAAAACCTAAAACAACTAGGCTCACCTATGTGCACCAACAACTTATGCTAAGCAAGATAAGCAACTATGTGATAGCAAGATATATGACAAAGAACAATATGGCTATCACAAAGTAAAGTGCATAAGTAAAGGGCTCGGGTAAGAGATAACCGAGGCACGCGGAGACGACGATGTATGCTGAAGTTCACACCCTTGCGGATGCTAATCTCCGTTTGGAGTAGTGTGGAGGCACAATGCTCCCCAAGAAGCCACTAGGGCCACCGTAATCTCCTCATGCCCTCGCACAATGCAAGATGGCGTGATTCCATTAAGGGACCCTTGAGGGCGGTCACCGAACCCGTACAAATGGCAACCCTTGGGGGCGGTCACCGAACCCGTACACTTTGGCAACCCTTGGGGGCGGTCACCGGTACCCGTCAAATTGCTCGGGGCGATCTCCACAACCTAATTGGAGACCCCGACGCTTGCCCGGAGCTTTACACCACAGTGATTGAGCTCCGAACACCATCAACCATCTAGGGCGCCAAGGCACCCAAGAGGAACAAGCTCTAGGGTGCCCAAACACCTAAGAGTAATAAGCTTCTCAAACTTCACTTCCACGTATCACCGTGGAGAACTCAAACCGATGCACCAAATGTAATGGCAAGGGCACACGTAGTGCCCAAGTCCTTCTCTCTCAAATCCCACCGAAACAACTGATGCTAGGGAGGAAAATGAGAGGAAGAACAAGAAGGAGAACACCAAGAACTCCAAGATCTAGATCCAAGGGGTTCCCCTCACACAGAGGAGAAAGTGATTGGTGGAAATGTGGATCTAAATCTCCTCTCTCTTTTCCCTCAAAAACTAGTAAGAAATCATGGAGGGACTGAGAGTTAGCAAGCTCGAAGAAGGTCAATAATGGGGGAAGAACACGAGCTTAAAGGATAAGGTTCATTGGGGAAGAAGACCCCCTTTTATAGGAGGGGGAAAATCCAACCATTATGTGCTCAACCCGCACACGAGCGGTACTACCGCTCCACGAGTGGTACTACCGCTCGGGCGGAAGAAACAGGGAAAAGGAGCAACACAACATGAACCTTGGGGCGGTAGTACCGCATATGAGCGGTACTACCGCTAACCCTAGCGGTACTACCGCTGGAGGAGCAGAACACGGGACCAAAAGAGGCAGGGCAGAGCAGAGTACGACGGTAGTAATGTAGTAGCGGTACTACCGCCCGACCGGAGCGGTACTACCGCTTAGGCGGAACTACCGTGCCTTACTGTCGTGCAACTACTGCTAAACCCGACACGAAAAGAGCAGGACCCAAAGTCGAGGCGGTAGAAGAGCGGCACTGCAGCGGTACTACGATTGAGAGCTCCAAGCGGTACTACCGCTTGGGCTCGCGGTACTACCGCTGGGACCAGACAAAAGCCACTCTCAAGAAGACAAGAACTGCCATAACTTCTGCATATGAGCTCCGAATTGAGCAAACTCAAGCTTGTTGGAAACAAGACGACGAGTAGCATCAAAACAGCGACTGGTAATAGTAAGAAGAGGCAGGGGAGGTATGCCTAACAAAAACAGGAGTGAAACCTCCAACCGAGAAGAACCGGCAAAACCTCCAACATCGAAAACATCATAGAAGATGCATGTGAACTCCGTTTTTGATGAACTCGAGCTTGTCATCAAGATGACCATAAGCTCCAAGACTCACAAAGAGAACCAAACAAGAATCAAGAAAGATGATGCAAGGATGCAATGGTTTGAGCTCTCTACAAACGATACGATCAAGCTACTCATCGAGAGCCCCCCTGATAGTACGGCAATCGATCCTATAACCCGGTCTCCCAACTACCACTATGACACCGGTAAAATAGAAAACCTATCAAGGGCAAACCTTTGTCTTGCACATAGTCCACTTGAGCTAGATGATGTCGATCTTGACTCCCTCAAGTTGGACCACCTTTCTTGATTGCGTTGGTTTGGTGAAGACTAGTAGATTGCTCACCCATACTCCACTATGGGTGAGCAACTCTTCCGCACATCTTCACAAGTCCATTGTCACCACAATGGACGGCAAGCTTCAAGCACTTGATCTCTTCGTGATGCATCACTTGAACTTGCACACGGCAACCTAACCCCACACAGAACTCTCACGAAGACCATGGGTTAGTACACAAAGCATAATGGACAATGCTTACCATACCATGGGATCACTTGATCCCTCTCGGCACATCTTCTACGCTTTGTGGGTTGATCTACTTGATTCACTCTTTGACTTAGTCTTGATCAACCTCTCACAAGATCAATCTTTGGATAATTCCTTGAATAGCACCTTGGTCGACACCAACTCTCCTTGAAACCAACACATGTACTCCAAGAAAAGCCTATGGACAAAACCTTCAAATATAACTCAAGGCAACCATTAGTCCATAGAGATTTTCATCAATTACCAAAACCAAACATGGGGGCACCGCATGTTCTTTCACGTATGTTGTCATAAGGTTTGACCGATAAAGATCTTCGTAGAATATGTTGGAATCAATATGGGCATCCAGGTCCCACTATTGGTTATTTACCAGAGAAGCATCTCGGTCATGTCTACATAGTTCTCGAACCCGTAGGGTCCGCACGCTTAACGTTCGTTGACGATATAGTATTATATGAGTTATGTATGTTGGTGACCGAATATTGCTCAGAGTCCTGGATGAGAGCACGGACATGACGAGGAGCTCCAGTATGGTCCGGAGGTAAATATTGATATATGGGATAATAGTGTTTACTCTCCGGAAGGGTTCTGGAATTCACTGGAAGGGGTTTCGGATGTTTCCCGAAATGTTTGGGTACGAGAACACTTTATTTGAGCCAAGGGGTAAAGCCCACAAGGGATTTGGAAAGTGCAAAAGAAAGTTTTGCGGAGGCCAGGGGCCAGACGCCGGGAACCCTGGCGTCTGTGCCTGGAGTCCGAGAGGGACTCTTGCCTTTCGGGCAAGACCGACTTTGAGGAGGCTTTTGCTTCAAGTTTCGACTCTAAGGCTCAACATATAAATAGAGGGGCAGGGCTAGCACCCAAGACACATTAAGATTCACCAATCCGTGTGCCAGCAACCCCGTCCCTCTAGTTTATCCTTTGTCATAGTTTCCGTTGTGCTTAGCGAAGCCCTTGCAGAGATTGTTCTTCACCAACACCGTCACCACGACGTCGTGCTACCGGAACTCATCTACTACTTCGCCCCTCTTGCTGGATGAAGAAGGCGAGGACGTCATCGAGTTGAACGTGTGCTAAACGCGGAGGTGCCGTACGTTCAGTACTTGATCGAGACATATCGTGAAGGTGTACGACTACATCAACCGCGTTGATTAACGCTTTCGCTTAGCGATCTTCAAGGGTATGAAGATACTCTCTCCTCTCGTAGCTTTGCATTTCCATGGATAGATCTTGCGTGTGCGTATAATTTTTTCTTGTTTTCCATGCAACGTTTCCCAACATGTACAAATGCCCATACACCTGCAATTAGACATGACACAAAGTCTGTGAAGTATTTTTGTCTTGGATAACATAAATAAATTGCTGCATAGTTTGCATTAGAAATCACCTCACAAATATGCATGTATGCAATATTTTTGGTCGTATCCAAGGTAGTTATGTCCTTATCAGGAAGCCCCAAAATATAATGGTGCACAGGAATGATTTTACCTAGCAAGGAAAGTGCACATTCATAGACCGAAGATCAACCCTGTTTCATCTGATAGGAGCTAGGGCACTTTTATTGAGATTCTATAGAGGCCTAACCAAATAGATCTTGCTCCTAAGCTGCAACTAGTTCGTGCTTTACAGGTTTCGGCTACATTGCCCTGGCTCCTATCAGATGAAACGTGGTTGTCGATATGTAACCAATAGAGGAAGTGAATCCAAATTTAAAGTTGTCGATACGTTTCTTAGAGTGCCAATCAAGTTCACAAGGAAATCCGCAGTCAAACTAGAGTTTATAATCCAAATTTAAAGTTGTCGATATGTAACCAGTAGGAGCTAGGGCATTTTTGGAAGCAACTTCAAGGTCATCCTCTAGAGTTTATAAACATATAATCATGCGCCGACGCTTGCTGACATGACCATGAAATAGGTAATATTAGCGTCAACTTCATTAATCATATCTAACTACCCTTTCTTGTTTACTTGAATTTGCATAGCCTAATTTTATTCTTAACTTCTACACAAAAGTACACACCAAAGTTTGCATACATTGCCCCGTATATTGATGTATAGTCACATTCATCTAGGGAACCAGTACACTGCTAAGTGTATAAAAAAACACCATTGAAAGAAATTCCTACAATTTTGATTAAAAAAATAATGACTACTATTAACATTAGCCCTTTTTTCATGAAAAAAGAGAAAATAATCCTCGTTCTGCTCTTGTTGCCACTAGCATCATATGGCCACCTAACCCTCAGCTAGATCTCAGATGACAAAGTCTCACCAACCTTTGCACTCCGAGCTCTCGTTCCAACTCCCGTCGTTCAAACCACACATCAGTTTCATGCGCGCCGCATAATAATCGGTCAAGCAAGCTTAGCCCGAGAGGTGCCATCTCACATGGAGCTTCCCTACGTGCACACTGACTCCGCAACACGTATGGTTGCGAGCTCAGAAGATCTCGTCACTCGCACAGATGACTTGCCGTGCCATTCCACACGCCCATACGACTCAATCTACCCACCGAAAACCTTCGCCGTAAAATGATACAACTCTTTATTTTCCCTGCAAGAAAGTCTTTTTTCGGTGTAAAGGATAAGCAAAAAAATAAACGGATAAATACGGTGACAGGAGCACAACGGACAGAAACGGACACGAATACGCCCGGGGGCAATTTATTTCTCCCCAAGAAAGGATTTCGTGGCGCAGGAGAAAATGAAATAAAAACGAAAACGAAAAGGAAAAAGGATATTAGTTGCAGTAGAGAAAAGAGTGGGCTTGGGCACCTATTTATAGCCAACCTCCCCGAAAGCGATCTCGCTCGCCTCCTCCACGCTTTTTTCCTTCCATTCCTCCCTCCCCGCTGCCCCAATAAATAATAAAAACCCAACCCCCACGCCGAATTCCTTCGCTCGATTCGATTTCCTCGCCAATTCACGGGGGCCGCTAGTGCCGGGGGCGCGATCGGCGGTGAGATTCGTCGCCGGGCGGAAATGGTTGCCGTGGCGGCCGAGGGCCCGATCCGCGCCGACGCCGTGCCGGCGGCGGCGGCCGGGGCGGGCGCGGAGAGGGCCGATGCGGCGGCCGCGGGAGGCGCCGCGGCGGCCAAGGCCAGGGAGGACGAGGTCAGGGAGTACAAGAGTGACGTCAGGAAGCTCGAGGAGCTGTTCAAGAAGCTGAACCCCTCCGCGGAGGAGTTCGTGCCGCTCTCCCGCCGCCAGGGGGACGGCGCCCGCCGCCTGTCGGCAGACGCGCCCGTCTTCGTCTCGCCCGCGATCGACTACTACGCGCCCCACCACCCGTTCCAGCATCAGCAGATGCACGTGCTGCAGGTGGTCGGTGGCGGAGGCGGAGGGGGCAGGGACTCCAGCAGCGACGGATCCGCCAACGGCCAGCCGAATCGACGGGTAAGCGCGACCCGAATTGCCGATTTGGGCTCGGTTTTTCGATTTGTTTCCTGTGGGGGCTTTGGACTGACGACGCCTTGTGGCCAGATCAGTCGATCAGATTTGAGGTTTATGGTGATGTTGATGGGTTTGGGTTTTTTGATCTCTCTCCCACGCGATCGGCTCGGGGGTTGATCTCTTTTCTAGGGTTTTAGGTGTAGTTGGGTTCTGATGTTGGTACCGTCAATTTTGGGTGACGCGAATTACTTTGTTGAACGGATTTTTCTCATAGATCGATCGATTTCTTCTCCCCTCTTCTTGTACAAGAGATGTCAGTTTTTATGACTATACTAACGTTGATGTTTTATTGGATTCGTGTGGTTGACTCCATATCCGTTTGCTTTTCAGTTGTTGCTAGTTTTTTCACATGAATTTGTTTGTCAATGCTAATTGTACATTTCACCATATTTGGGTTTTAGGGGGCAGCACTTCTTTCTTGGTTATATTGATCAGCTGCATTGTTCTGTGGTTACAGAGAAGGAATGGCTTCAACCAGGGGAGACGTAGGATGGGAGTTCGGCCCCGGCGAACTGATAGGGAGGATAGTGTACGGCGAACTGTCTATGTCTCAGACATTGATCAACATGTGAGAATATCAAAGATAATTGAGCTGTTGTGTTTTTTTTTTCAGTTTTGTTATTGATCCCGGAATCCCCCATTGATTTGCAGGTTACTGAACAGAAACTTGCTGAGGTTTTCTCAAACTGTGGTCAAGTATGCTCTTAATTCCTTAATATTAGATCCTAGTTCTGATAACATATGATGTTTGTTTGTCATATGATGTTTTTCTATGTCTTAAAATAAGATAAGCTATATGTTATTTTAATCGCTTAAAATATTGCATGACAAAACTGGTGTAAGTGGAATTCATCATCTGGTAACTAGGATGAATTTGCTTATATGTTAGATATCTTGAATCCAGAATATGTTGGAACTCATTTCTGTCTGTACGTTGTAGCACACCGCAAGCATGGGTTTGTACTATGACATGAAATAGATGTAATTCACCTGGGTGCCACTCTAGAGTTTCGACTCATTTGATTGAAGGCACTCTGAAACAAATATGTATAGTTCCCTTATTTTCTAATTAATTCTTTAATTATTCCTCCAATCCTCTTTGATCTCTGGCATGAGATAACTTGTCCCAACCCAATAGGAATATGGCCTAACCATTTTTCTTACTCTTATCTATTCATATAGTTTAGTTCTCCCTATTAGTATGCTAAGTTATAAGTTACAAACCAGCATATTTGTGCCACAGTTATACTTGCTGTCAATTAAGGTGGGATGCCATTTGTTTACTCATCTCAGAAGCACAACTAAATTGATCAAAACTGAACAATCCTCATTTAAATAACCCAACCACTACCACGTTTTTACTAATATTTAGTTTAGCAGTCTTTGGTGTATTGAGTATTGACAGAGAGATCATCCTCTGCTGCACCATTTTTTTATGCACATCCCTTTGGTAAGGTGCTTGCACCAGCTCTTGAAGTTAAATTATTTGAGTCCACCTTCACCAGTGCCAGGCTCTCTTGTGTCTTCTGGGGTGCTTTTATTTTTACCTCCCGTAAAGACATAACCCTATTTAAGTGTAACTGATGTATCAGATATTTGATTCCAGTCAATCTGGAACATCCTGTCCTAATTGTCATAATCATCAATTGATGAGAATTACTATCTTCCACGAAACAGATATTATATATCCCTATAAACAGGTGTTGTATGATTGTATCCCTATATGCCGAGTTTAAAGCGATGTGGCGTAAATAGGCGTGGCATAAATACACCCCAATCTTGAAATTCCTGGATCAACCCCTGCTTTAAGTAGTTGCTATATATAGGCAACATTGGATGCTTGCTTGTTTATCTCATTGTTTAGACTTAATCTTCTAACCATCTTTTGCACCTGTAGGTGGTAGATTGCCGTATCTGTGGTGATCCAAACTCAGTGATGCGTTTTGCTTTTATCGAGTTCGCTGATGATGGTAGTATCTTCAACATATAAATTGCTATTTCATAATTGTTATGTTGTAAGAAGCAATCCTGGATGAATTTCTACTTTTTCTGCAGTCGGTGCAAGAGCAGCTTTAACGCTTGGTGGAACCATTCTTGGTTTTTATCCTGTCAGAGTTCTGCCATCTAAGACTGCTATTTTGCCTGTGAACCCCAAATTTCTTCCTCGAGTAAGTAAACATATTTGATCACACAGTTTTCTTTTTCTAAAAATATAGATATAGATTATACTATTAGTTGATTTGTGATATCTATAATAATATTAGCCTGAATCTGCTTTTTGTGCAGACGGAGGATGAGAAAGAAATGGTATCAAGGACTGTGTACTGTACTAACATTGACAAAAATGTATGCTGCCTTCTCTTTCATTTCTGTTATGCTTGTAACTGCACATGTAAATTATAATCATACTATCATGAGAGCGTGCAAAATGTGAGCTGGATGTTCTTTCCTTCTTTTGTGAGCAGTTTAAAGACTCACTTGATATGTTGATGTTTTATGATCGTAACTTAGTAGCCTGATTTGGTATTAGGTACTTTGTATTAGCTGGAACTGAAATCCGTTCCATTTGAACCAACGTACACTCAGATGACCGGTTATGATGGGTTGTGGGTTCGCGCTAGCTATTGCTAATTTTGAATAAGTTCCTTCAATAACGCATGATTTACATTACATTATACAAGTTGAAATCTAGGCGTGAGAATTGTTACTAAAACGGACTGTTCTTTCAGATTTGCACACAAATTTCAGCCATGTCCTGAGATAGGGGGTTGATATTAGATCTTAATCGGAACGGATGGCTTAGTTTATGTGTCTACCAGATTTCTTTTGTTTCGGTATCCCTTTTTATAATAGTCTAGGTATTTTTTTGTGTAAGCTTAATGTGCCTAGACTCCTAAATTAATATCATGAGCTGTATTACTTAATTTCTTATTTTCTAGCAGTGAACATTTCAATTATGATCTAGAATAAAGATAAATAACTAAGCCAAAGGACAATTTGTAACGCTAAATCCAGATATCCTTTTGTTGTTCTTTGGTGATTTCTCACGGAGTTTGATATGGTGTTTGTACTGCATCTTTCTGCTTTCTTAGTTCTCTTTGTCTGAACATGTAGGTTCCAGAGGATGTTGTGAAGAATTTCTTTGAGGGAATTTGTGGGGAGGTATGTTCTAATGCTTTTATCTTTCTGAACACATGTTCTTGAATGACTCAGATGAAGTCATTTCCTCAAGACATTGGTACTTTCCCTTTCCATTTAGGTTGCTCGACTGAGGCTGCTCGGTGATTATGTGCATGCTACATGCATTGCCTTTGTTGAGTTTGTTCAGGTAAGCAAAACTTGATATTGTACTTAAATTCATTATAAGTTATCAATAATGTTCTATTTTACCTTCTAAATGCTGCTAATCTCCTAAGATTCTAAAGTGTAGATAAATATAAGATTTTCTTTATGTACTAATCCAACAACTGTAGTTTCTTTTACATAAAGAAACTGCAAACATATAACCAAAGAAACCTTTTGTGTGTGTAACTATCTATCTGCTGTGCTGTTTCATTCTATAGAACTGTTAATTTTCACAGTCGAACTTAATTTGACCATCCTTTGACATTTGTATTGCGCAACACATTATTTTCTCCTTTCTTTGTGTTACATTCAATCATTCCTTTGCAACACCTTCTGGTTTATGCACATCCAAAATAATAATAATCAGAAACACAGTTTCTGTTCTTACAAAAAAGTCAGATGGAAGTTGCCAAACATCTGATCCTTTGCACCTAGTTTCTGATTTCCGTTCTTACATGAAACATCAGATAAATTGTAGAGCGGCCAAACATTTCGGCCTCTGGTACACAATAACAGCAGTATTTCCAACTTGTTTATGCATAACATTCTAGAAAGTGTTAAGGAGTATTAGTATTGGTCTAGGAGTCCTTATTAGTCTATGTTTAGTTTCCTTGCACCTCAAGTCATGTGTAATATATATATGCCCCTTGGGCCTTCAATAAGTTGCTTTCCTAACATGCTGCTCTAAAATAACACTAAGAATGCGCAAATTTTTATTCAGTCTGAATTCTGAAACCATCCTGCAAAGCATGCAGCAAGCTGCTTACCTTATGATCTGAAACTCAGAGACATTTTCCTTCAGAAGTCATTTTGTTCTTAACCAAGGTCTCTAGGTGGGGGCGACTCCCACCCAAAATTTCTAAAATCATGTTCGAGTATCTTTCAAACTTGCACTTTAGGGATGTCAAGTTCTGCTTGCACTCTTGTTCTTAAGGATGTCAAGTTTTAACTTCTGAACCCCCCGCACCATATGTCCAATTCCTAGCCCTGGGAAGTCACCAAGTGCATGATTGACATTCAGTTATATTTTGAAAGTGAAATGCACGTTCCACGATGTTTCAAACTGCAAAGTTTCTGACAAATCATGGAATTGACAAGTAAATTTGCCTTTCCAGCATCATTTGATCAAATATTCTTTATAAAAGGCAAAAACTGTATAGACATTAACTATCTAGAAAGGCACACCCGTGAGAACCGAGTGGTGTGTACTATAGTGTAACATTAGCTCAGTTCTGCTTGCACTTCTCTGTTGCGATTTCAGTGTTTTTCAGTCATTGTTAGGCACTGTTGCTTGAATTTCAACCACATCTACCTGATTTCTCCCCATTAGATTTTTCAAAATGTGATATTGTACCACCTAAACAGTTTTTGATAGTGAAATTATTGTTAAAAGTAACCCCTTAGTATACGATATCTCTCTGTTACTGGTTTAATTACCCAGCTACCAATATTCCCATAAGCTGATTGTGATTAATTCCCATGTTCGTTAAACCAAGCTGTCATAATCTTGTATGCCACCATGTAAGTCCCGAAATAGATGATGCTTTAGAAACTGCATAGTGGAAGTTCCTTATCATTGACAACCACTTCCTCTATCAAAATATAAAATGTCTTATATTTTGATATGGAGGGAGTAATTGTTAAAAAACTATTTATGTTAGCTGGATGCAAATGATTATCGGTCTAGCTTTACCTGAACCTTTTCTTTTCAGTTTGGTATTTTGTTGTATTGTCTTTGTTGCATGCCATTGCTTACATTTCAATTAACATCTCACTGGTTTCTCCTAAATCTTTCCAAATGTGATACTATCCTACCGGTTTCAAACATTTTTACCATAGCGAAATATTTGTTAAAAGGCTAATTCCCAAATAGACATCCTTTAGAAAGTGTGCAGTCAAATTTCCCTATCAATGACTTAACTATTTGTTAAAAAGAGTATTTATGTTAGTTAGGTGGACATATTACCATCGTTTTTGTTCATAAAAACTACTTTCACAATATAATCTTGTATGATGTTATACTTGCGTATTTTGTACAAAAGTAACATCAAAGTTTCATGTTGTAGAATATGAAACATAAGAAAAGTCATCTACTATTTTGGAATTGATGGTATCAAGGATTTGGTTATTCAAGGGCTGCTTCCAATCTAACTACGTTTGAATTAGTTCATCTTGCCGCGTGGAAACGTTCAGAAGTTAGGACAAAAGTAGAAAGCTTTTATAAGTCTCATATGCTTGAAGTTTGGTGTGATGTCATTAGTAAGTACAGTAAGTATATCGTAGCTGATCAAGTTTGGAGATACTATTATGACTGATTCACAATTTGTTGGTACTCTTTCTATGGTTAAATGTGAGCCATTTTCTACCCAGTTGTACTCTAAATCTCTTAAAAGCATGACACATTCAAGATTCATTACTTATTAATTATAATGTTCTCCTTGGTATACTATTGTTTATTTTAAGGTTGTTCCTTGCAAAGAAAATCTACTGGTTTCGTTTGGGTGTCGGCATATTGTCACAACTGCTTGATTGAAATCTTTGTACCTAATTGTTATATTTTCTATATACAGTACCATATGTGAGGTTTTTTTTGGCTTTACAGTCTTTGTCTAGCCCTTTTGACCTTTTTTTCTTTTATTTGTACATGTAGGCAGAAGGAGCAATTTTGGCCCTGAACTGCAGTGGCATGCTTCTTGGCTCGCTTCCTGTCAGGTAATCACATGCTTTCCATGCATGTTTTGAATTATTGTTACTTTTAAAAAGCTGATTTATGGCGATGTGCTCAACTGTTTCCTTGTTGTGGATTGTGCAGGGTGAGCCCATCCAAGACCCCAGTGCGTCCCCGTTCGCCTCGTGCGATGTCGCACTGAATCTGTCTCGTCTGAAGCCGGCGTCCAGGGCAGCAATTCCGGGCAACAAACCCCTAGTCGTGGCCTTAGAGACTGTTGCGTCGCGGATCAGTAACTGTCGTTGAAGAGAGTGAGTGTTACCGTTTTGGTTATCTAGGCTAGAAGAAGGCCCTTCCTTGCTGATCAGATGAGAGACCCATCTGTATGTTCTTCGCTGGGAGCTCTATTTTCACTTCTTCTTTTTTTGCTATATCCTTATTAATCCGTTTGTTAATTATGGATGGATGCTGTAGCTGCCTTCGACAGGCATTGGAACAATAATGTCTATGGCTTGTCCTATTTCAGACTTCATTCTCACTGATGTTGATGTGCGTGTAACATAAGCTTGCTGCACTATGCATGCTATGAAGGGCATCTTTCGGGGGTAGTGGACAGGGGCATGTGGCTGTGTGTGGCCGTTAGAAGCAGGGCCCACCATTTCTCACAAATGGAAATACTTCAGTGGTTTCAAAATAGGTGTCGTGATAGGATTTTCAAGTCGATCGAAGAGGAACCAAAACACTCCTCGACCGGCCTTGGACAAGGAGCCTGCGATCCTGTCAGCTGTCAGGCTAACTAAGAGTCAACTCAGTGAACAACTAAACAAAATTCGTATTTAGCTACATTTTAGTTTCTTTTTGAGAAATCAACTCCATCTTAGTATTCTTGTTGATTTGGTGATTGGGTATTCCAGCCCAATGCAACACTGATCTCTCCAATTCATACATCCAAACGGGAGTTTAATTTTTATCTACTTCGGTCTAAAGAATGCGTGCTCCAATTCATACATCCAAGTAGAGCCTTAGAGTATCTACTGCAAATCTGGCCCCTCGTCTCTCGTGCTCGGCAGCCACATATCTTAAATCCGGACTTTCAAATCCATGCAAACCCAGGCACATCAATCATACAAGCCAATGTTGCATGTAAATAACAAATATTGATACTAAAAATATGTAGTTCTTACATAAAATTAATTTTAAGTGCACAACTCAAACATTAGCTCATTGGTTCCCATTGTGAGTCTATATATGCTTCACAAGATCACTAAGTAGCTGCGCGTGCATCTGATGATCTCGAAGATACGAATGCATCTGCAGAAAGTTCATAAGTTGATTTGCATCTTGATCTTCTGGTATTTGGACTTGTCTCCAGGCGCTTCAAAATCATTGTTTGTGCAACACCATCACTCTCAGCGTCGATAATCATATTGTATAAAATACCACAACATATCATTAGCTGCCATAGAGTTTCTGATTCTCACATCATTGCAGCTCCACAAACAATTTCCCAACGAGATTGAAGCACACTAAATGCCCTCTCCACATCCTTCCTAGCTGCTTCTTGATTGTTGCAAAGTGGCTTTGTTTGTTTTCGTATGGTTCGGATATGGTCTTCACAAACGCCGCCCACTAAGGATAGATGCCATGCAAGATAATATCCCATATTGTAGTCATGGATGTTGACAATGTAGTTGCACGGCGATGATTCTCCATTACAAAGCCTCCTGAACACAGGAGATCGTTGAAGCACGTTGATATCGTTGTGAGAACCCAACATTCCAAAGCATGCCAAATCCATAAGTCATGTGATGCCACTGCTTCCAATATGATGGTGGTCTCTTTGGTGTGATCTTGATACATTCCCCACAAATCTTTGGGGTAGTTCTTCCATTGCCAATGCATACAATCAATTGATCCGAGCATTTCTGAAAATCCTCTGGCCTCTTCAATAGCCAACAACTTTTCTGTGTCCTGCACATTTGGTTCTCTCAGATACTCTGCTCTAAACACCTGCACCATGGCGCGGAAAAACTTGACAGTAGTCTTCAGGCATGTGCTCTCCCCCATCCGGACCATCTCACCAATGGCATCTGCGGCAGTACCAAGTGCAAGCATCCTTAGAGCGGTCGTGCATTTTTGCTTAGCAGAGAAAGAAAGTTGGCTATAGCAATCCCTTGTGAGCTTCAAGTAGTCATCATGTGCCTCCACTCCCTCCACAATGCGCAAAAACAATGGTTTCTGCGTGTGAAAATGGGGACGAAACCATGGATCATCCGGGAAAGTTGGGTCCGGAGCAACGTAGTCCTTGTGCAGTAGCCATGCTCCGGAGACCCTATCCCGACTGATCACTCCTCTCCATTTGATTGAGCCCTTGAAGTTGAGAATATGCTTCACCTGCCGGTCCATTTCCTCTTGCATGCTTATGAGCATGATCATGTCCACTTCTTCGTCCGAATTCGACAAATTGAAGAACTCATCTTGAATCATTTATCAAGCTTCATCGGTCCATAGTCCTCGTCCAATGAAGCATTAGAATTCATCGTTTCCCTACAAATAAATCACAAAAAAACCGGGGCGGACAATGTGTCGAACACATAGAGTGCAAGGGGCAGCCCGAGAGTTGCCCGACGTACCGCGGTGGTGCCTTGGCCGGCGACGATGTCCGCGGCGGATAGCATGGGTGAGAGGACTGCTCTCCTTTGTGGCCTGTTTGAGCCGCCCGTCTGGGTCATTTTTTTGACCGGTCAGTTGTTAGTGACCGGGACGTCCGCCTAGGCATTTGAGACGGGTTTGGGGCCCCTGACTTTAGATGCTCTTGATGACCCACAAGTATAGGGGATTAATCGCAGTCCTTTCGATAAGTAAGAGTGTCGAACCCAACGAGGAGCAAAAGGAAATGACAAGTGGTTTTCGGCAAGGTAATGTCTGCAAGCACTGAAATTGTAAGTAACGAGGAGTTTGATAGCAAGATAATTGGTAACGTGCAAGTAACGATAATAGTAACAAAAGTGCACCAAGGTAGCACAATCCTTTTGAGGCAAAGGGCGGGCCAAAACGGTCTCTTATGATAAGCAAAGTGTTCTTGAGGGTACACGTGAATTTCATCTAGTCACTTTCATCATGTTGGTTTGATTTGTATTCG
The DNA here is from genome assembly GCF_003073215.2 of Triticum urartu. NCBI lineage: Eukaryota > Viridiplantae > Streptophyta > Magnoliopsida > Poales > Poaceae > Triticum > Triticum urartu. Next base: position 497,190,573 of record NC_053028.1, on the reverse strand, counting down.
CTACTTTGATAATTTGATATGTGGGTGGATCGGTGCTTAGGTGTTGTTCTTACTTTAACAAACCTCCTACTTATGATTAACCCCCTCGCAAGCATCCGCAACTACGGGAAAAGTATTAAGAATGAATTCTAACCATAGCATTAAACTTTTGGATCCAATCGGCCCCTTACAGAATAGCGCATAAACTAGGTTTAAGCTTCTGTCACTCTCGCAACCCATCATATAATAACCACTCCACAATGCATTCCCTTAGGCCCAAATATGGTGAAGTGTCATGTAGTCGATGTTCACATGACACCACTAAGGGAATCACAACAAACCTACCATCAAAATATCAAACACATATAAAATTCACATGATTACTTGCAACAAGATTTCTCCCGTGACCTCAATAACAAAAATAACTACTCACAAATGATAATCATGCTCAAGATCAGAGGGGGTATTAAATAGCATATTGGATCTAAACATATAATCTTCGACCAAATAAACCATATAGTAATAAACTACAAGATGTAATCAACACTACTAGTCACCCACAAGTACCAATCTATAGTTCCGGTACAAAGATTGAACACAAGAGATAAACTAGGGTTTGAGAGGAGATGGTGTTGTTGAAGATGTTGATGGAGATTGCCCTCCCCAAGATGGGAGAGTTGTTGGTGATGATGATGACGATGATTTCCCCCTCCGGGAGGGAAGTTCCCCCGGCAAAATCGCTCCGCCGGAGGGCAAAAGTGCTCCTGCCCAAGTTCCGCCTCGAGACGGCGGAGGTTCGTACCGGAAGCCCTCTCCTTATTTTTTCTAGGTCAAAATGACTTATATACCATAAGATGGGCACCGAAGGTGGGCTAGAATGAGCACAACCCACTAGTCTTGTGCTCACCAGGTGGCCCCCTCCGGTAGTTATTTGCTCAAGTATTTATTATTTATTCCATAAAATTTTCTCGTGAAGTTTCAGCTCATTTGGAGTTGTGCAGAATAGGTAGCCTGACGTAGCTTTTTCTGGTCCAGATTTCCAGCGCCGGAATTCTCCCTCTTTGTGTGAACCTTGCATATTCTGGGAGAAAAGGCATTAGAATTACTCCAAAAAGCATTATTATGCATAAAAACATTATAAATAACAGTAAGTAAACATGATGCAAAATGGACGTATCAACTCCCCCAATCTTAGACCTCGCTTGTCCTCAAGCGAAAACTGAAATCGAAAAACATGTCCACATGCTTAGAGAGAGAGAGTGAGGTGTCGGTAAAAAAATACGGACATAGAAGCATCATGTAAATTTTATATAGAACTTTTATCATAGGACTTTTATCATAGACTTCTCATGAATAAGTAACTATTCATCACAACATCGAAGTATAAATCATAAACTCTATTGGACACCAATAAACTATGTTCTCAGTCAACTTTACAACTACAATTCATCATCTTTTCAGGAAGGGTTACGTATCGGAGCCTTTAGGCAAGTCCACATACTCAACCATCATATAGTCTTCTATGATTGCTAACACTCACCGCATACACATGAGAAAAACGTTTCAATCTGACACATAGAAAGATAGGGGCTTATAGTTTCGCCTCCCAACGTATTCACCTCAAGGGTGATGTCAACAATAATAACTCATGCTATCCATATCCAACTGGATATATGTGCCTAGATCTTTCCTCACCACATGATGCTTGCCAAAAAATTAAAATAAAAAGGAATAGAGAGAAATTTTTGACTCTTGCATAAAAGTAAATACATAAAAGTAAAAGATAGGCCCTTCACAGAGGAAAGCACAGGTTGCCATGCACTTTTTGTTTGTATGCTCAATCCCTTAGTGCAAAAGAACGTCACGTTATATTGCCCCTTGTGATAGCAACCTTTATTATGTAGTCTGTCGCTTTTATTCTTTGCCATCACAAGTTCGTACAACGCTCAATTTTCTCTTACACTAATTGATCTAACATTTTTAGAAGCAATTTTTATTGCCTTGTTGCACCGATGACAACTTACTTGAAGGATCTTACTCAACCCTTAGGTAGGTATGGTGGACTCTTGAAAATAAGATTTGGGTTTAAGGGTTTTGGATGCACAAGTAGTATCTTTACTTGGTGCGGAATTTTTGGCTAGCAAAGATGGGGGGCAAGCACCACATGTTAAAGGATCTATGACAATATAACTTCTATGTGAATATGAACAAGCATAAATCATTACATTGTATTCCTTGTCCAACGTCAACAATTTTGGCATATAATATTTTGATGGGGGCTCACAATCAAAAAAGATTTCCAAGATAGTGTATTTGCACGTGAATCTTCTCTTTACTTATTAATTATTTCATGAATTGCATCATTGACCAATGCTATATTTGTCAATCTCCAATAAAATTTTCTACTTATGCGGTGTCATTACTTACCATAAGATTAGAATATGATCTTTTTCATTTATTTCCTTTCTTTTTTATTGAACATGAAAGTAAATAAAACAAAACTCAAACTAAACTTTATTATATATCTCGCACACGATTACAAAGATAGTTCACTAAGCAAACTCTCGAGGAGAAAGCATCGAACTAAACTTTTATTCATCTAAAGCAAAAGATAACTATGGATCGAACTAAGACAAGTAAATGCAAAAGATAGTGGGGGTGATACGATACCGGGGCACCGCCCCCAAGCTTGGCGAAAGCCAAGGGGAGTGCCCATACCCGATACTCAATGTTCTTTTGGTGATGAAGAAGGAGGTGGTGGTGATGAAGTGGTACCGATCCTGTCCTCGGGTTTCCATGGCAGAGGCTCACCATCATAAGAGGAGGAGTGAGTCTCGCGGGTCCTGCAACTGGCAGCCAAACTCATACCTTTAAACCTTGCCTCATATTCAAAGACTTGGTTTTGAAGGTCATAGATCTGGCTCTGGAGGAAGTTGATTTGCTCGTTGAAGGAGAAGACGATGTCCTTCATGGACTTGCCATCCACCTTGAGATCACAGGTGTAGTCCGTGATCATGAGGTGATTGGCATTGAGTCCACGTTCCACCATCCCCTTGCACCGAAAGACTTCCTGCTCCATAGCTTCAAGCCTGACCTCCACGAACTTGTTCCTGCATCACTTTCTCTTGGACGGGATATGTCCCAATTGGACGGTATATGCATACGGGGAGTATTTTCGAACCCATAATTGTGAATCAAATTGTGAAATTTTTTATGATGTAACCTGTGTAAAGGTCTCCTTGGCGGGAGTTCTTCTTGAACTTCAGGGTTCTCTTGACTGTTTGATGATCTTATGGCCTGATGAGGATTAGGACGAGTGGAGATGCTAGCCAATGTGCCCCTCTCGGAAGCCGGAGAGTGAACCTCGGGAGAGTTTCCTTCATCTTCCTCCATGGCAACTGCTACCTCTTGAGCTTGCGTTGGTTTTTTCCTTGAAGAGGAAAGGGTGATGCAGCAAAGTAGAGTAAGTATTTCCCTCAGCTTTTGAGAACCAAGGTATAATCCATTAGGAGACAACGCACAAGCCACCGAATACCTGCACAAAAAAACACCAACTTGCACCCAACGTGATAAAGGGGTTGTCAATCCCTTCACGGTTATTTGCAAAGTGAGATCTGATATAGATGGATAAACGGTAAAGTAATATTTTTGGTTTATGCAACGGAAAGTAAAAGATTGCAAAGAAAGTAAATAGGAAACTAAAATTGTAGATCGGAAACTTACATGATGGAAAGTAGACTCAGGGGCCATAGGTTTCACTAGAGGCTTCTCTTAAGATAGAAAATATTACGATGGGTGAACAAATTACTACCGAGCAATTGATAGAACAACGCAAAGTTATGATGATATCTAAGGCAATGATCATGAATATAGGCATCACGTCCGTATCAAGAAGATCGACTCCTGCCTGCATCTACTAGTATTACTCCACACATCGACCGACTCCTGCCTACATCTAGAGTACAATACGTGTCGGTTCCCCTTCTGTCACTAGGATCGAGCACCGCAAGATTGAACCCAAAGCTAAGCACTTCTCCCATTGCAAGAAAAACCAATCTAGTTGGCCAAGTCAAATCGATAGTTCGAAGAGACTTGCAAAGATATCAAATAATGCATATAAGAATTCAGAGGAGATTCAAATAATATTCATAGATAAGCTAATCATAAATCCACAATCCATCGGATCTCAGCAAACACACCGCAAAAGAGTATTACATCGAATAGATCTCCAAGAACATCGAGGAGAACATGGTATTGAGAATCAAAGAGAGAGAAGAAGCCATCTAGCTACTAGCTATGGACCCATAGGTCTATGGTAAACTACTCATGCTTCATCGGAGAGGCAATGGTGTTGATGTAGAAGCCCTCCGTGATCGAATCCCCCTTCAGCAGGACGCCGGAAAAAGGCCCCTAGATGGGATCTCACGGGTACAAAAGGTTGCGGCGGTGGAAAAGTGGTTTCATGGCTCCCCTGGAAGGTTTTGGGATATTTGAGAATATATATAGGCAGAAGAAATAGGTCGGTGGAGTCACGAGGGCCCCACAAGGGCGGGGGGCGCGCCCTACCCCCTGGGCGCGCCTCCCGACCTTGTGTCCGCCTCGTGGCTTTCCTGACGTGCACTCCAAGTCCTCTGGATATCGTTTGGTCCAAGAAAAATCATCGCGAAAGTTTCATTCCGTTTGGACTCCGTTTGGTATTTCTTTTCTGTGAAACTCTAAAACAAGGAAAAAACAGAAACTAGCACTGGGCTCTAGGTTAATAGGTTAGTCCCAAAAATAATACAAAATAACATATTAATGCATATAGAACATCCAAAGCAGATAATATAATAGCATGGAACAATAAAAAATTATAGATGCATTGGAGACGTATCAAGCATCCCCAAGCTTAATTCCTGGTCGTCCTCGAGTAGGTAAATGTTAAAAATAGAATTTCTGATGTGGAATGCTACCTAACATATTTATCCATGTAATTTTCTTTATTGTGTCATGAATGTTCAGATCCATAAGATTCAAAAGAAAAGTTTAATATTGACATAAAAACAATAATACTTCAAGCATACTAACAAGGCAATTATGTCTTCTCAAAATAACATGGCCAAAGAAAGCTATCCCTACAAAATCATATAGTCTGGCTATGCTCCATCTTCATCACACAAAATACTCAAATCATGCACAACCCAGATGACAAGCCGAGCAATTGTTTTTTCATACTTTTGGTGTTCTCATACCTTTTCAACTTTCACGCAATACATGAGCATGAGCCATGGACATAGCACTATAGGTGGAATAGAATATGGTGGTTGTGGAGAAGACAGAAAAAAGGAGATAGTCTCACATCAACTAGGCACATCAACGGGTTATGGAGATGCCCATCAATAGATATCAATGTGAGTGAGTAGGGATTGCCATGCAACAGATGCACTAGAGCTATAAGTGTATGAAAGCTCAAAAAGAAACTAAGTGGGTGTGCACCCAACTTGCTTGCTCACGAAGACCTAGAGCAATTTGAGGAAGCCCATCGTTGGAATATACAAGCCAAGTTCTATAATGAAAAATTCCCACTAGTATATGAAAGGGACAACATAGGAGACTCTCTATCATGAAGATCATGGTGCTACTTTGAAGCACAAGTGTGGAAAAAGGATAGTAACATTGCCCCTTCTCTCTTTTCTCTCTCTTTTTTTGTTTGGTTTCTTTGGCCTCTTTTTTACTCACATGAGACAATGCTCTAATAATGAAGATCATCACACTTTTATTTGCTTACAACTCGATACTTAGAACAAAATATGACTATATGAATGCCTTCGGCGGTGTACCGAGATGTGCAATGACTCAAGAGCAACATGTATAAAAAATGATGAAAGGTGGCTTTGCCATAAATACTATGTCAACTGCATGATCATGCAAAGCAATATGACAATGATGAAGTGTGTCATGATAAACAGAATGGTGGAAGTTGCATGGCAATATATCTCGGAATGGCTATGGAAATGCCATGCTAGGTAGGTATGGTGGCTGTTTTGAGGAAGGTATATGGTGGGTGTAAGGTACCGGTGAGAGTTGCGCGGTACTAGAGATGCTAGCAATGGTGGAAGGATGAGAGTGCGTATAATCCATGGACTCAACATTAGTAATAAAGAACTCACATACTTATTTCAAAAATCTATTAGTCATCAAAACATCCAAAATAGATAATATAATAGCATGGAACAATAAAAAAATTATAGATACGTTGGAGACGTATCAAACATCCCCAAGCTTAATTCCTACTCGTCCTCGAGTAGGTAAATGATAAAAACAGAATTTTTGATGTGGAATGCTACCTAACATATTTATCCATGTAATTCTCTTTATTGTGGCATGAATATTCAAATCCGTATGATTCAAAACAAAAGTTTAATATTGACATAAAAACAATAATACTTCAAGCATACTAACAAAATAATTATGTCTTCTCAAAATAATATGGCCAAAGAAAGCTTATCCCTACAAAATCATATAGTCTGGCTATGCTCCATATTCATCACACAAAATATTCAAATCATGCACAACCCCAATGACAAGACAAGCAATTGTTTCATACTTTTGATGTTCTCAAACTTTTTCAACTTTCACGCAATACATGAGCGTGAGCCATGGACATAGCACTACATGTGGAATAGAAGGTTATTGTGGAGAAGACAAAAAAGAAGGAGATAGTCTCACATCAACTAGGCGTATCAACGGGCTATGGACATGTCCATCAATAGATATCAATGTGAGTGAGTAGGGATTGCCATGCAATGGATGCACTAGAGCTATAAGTTTATGAAAGCTCAAAAAGAAAACTAAGTGGGTGTGTATCCAACTTGCTTGCTCATGAAGACCTAGGGCATTTTGAGGAAGCCCATCGTTGGAATATACAAGCCAAGTTCTATAATGAAAAATCCCCAATAATATATGAAAGTGACAATATAGGAGACTCTCTATCATGAAGATCATGGTGCTACTTTGAAGCACAAGTGTGGCAAAAGGATAGTAACATTGTCCCTTCTCTCTTTTCTCTCATTTTTTTCGGGCCTTCTCTTTTTTTATTTGGCCTTTTCTCTCTTTTTTTATTTCCTCAGATGGGACAATGCTCTAGTAATGAAGATCATCACACTTATATTTACTTACAACTCAAAAATTACAACTTGATACTAGAATAGAAATATGACTCTATGTGAATGCCTCCGGTGGTGTACCGGAATGTGCAATGAATCAAGAGCGACATGTATAAAAATGATGAACGGTGGCTTCGCCACAAATACGATGTCAACTACATGATCATGCATAGCAATGTGACAATGATGGAGCCTGTCATAATAAACGGAACGGTGGAAAGTTGCATGGCAATATATCTCGGAATGGCTATGGAAATGCCATAATAGGTAGGTATGGTGGCTGTTTTTAGGAAGGTATATGGTGGGTGTATGGCACCGGAGAAAGTTGCACGGCACGAGAGAGGCTAGCAATGGCGGAAAGGTGAGAGTGCGTATAATCCATGGACTCAACATTAGTCATAAAGAACTCACATACTTATTACAAAACTCTATTAGTCATCGAAACAAAGTACTACGCGCAAGCTCCTAGGGGGATAGATTTGTAGGAAAATACCATCGCTCGTCCGCGATCGCCACTCATAAGGAAGACAATAAAAAAATAACTCGTGCTCCAACTTCGTTACATAACGGTTCACCATACGTGCATGCTACGGGACTCACAAACCTTAACACGAGTATTTCTCAAATTCACAACTCCTTACTAGCATGACTCTAATATCACCATCTTCATATCTCAAAACAATCAGAAGGAATCAAACTTCTCATAGTATTCAATGCACTTTATATGAAAGTTTTTATTATATCCCTCTTGGATGCCTATCATATTAGGACTAATTTTATAACCAAAGCAAATTACCATGCTGTTTTTAAATACTCTCAAAATAATATAAGTGAGGTACGAGAGTTCAACAATTTCTATAAAATAAAACCACCGCCGTGCTCTAAAAAGATATAAGTGAAGCACTAGAGCAAATTTGCCTTGCTCAAAAGATATAAGTGAAGCACATAGAGTATTCTAATAAATCACGATTCATGTGTGTCTCTCTCAAAAGGTGTGTACAGCAAGGATGATTGTGGCAAAATAAAAATCAAAGAATCAAATCATACAAGACGCTCCGAGCAAAACACATATCATGTGGTGAATAAAAATATAGCCTCAAGTAAAGTTACCGATAGATGAAGACGAAAGAGGGGATGCCTTCCGGGGCATCCCCAAGCTTAGGCTCTTGGTTGTCCTTGAATATTACCTTGGGGTGCCTTGGGCATCCCCAAGCTAGGCTGTTGCCACTCCTTATTCCATAGTCCATGAAATCCTTACCCAAAATTTGAAACTTCACAACACAAAACTCAACAGAAAATCTCGTAAGCTCCGTTAGTATAAGAAAATAAATCACCCCTTTTGGTACTGTTGTGAACTCATTCTTTGTTTATATTGGTTTAATATCTACTATATCCCAAAATTTCCATGGTTCATATCCCCGATACTAGCCATAGATGAATCAAAATAAGCAAACAACATGCAAAAAACAGAATCTGTCAAAAACAGAATAGTCTGTAGCAATTTGGAGATTTCGAATATTTATGTAACTCCAAAAATCCTTAAACATTAGGACGACCTAATAAATTTGTTTATTTATCTTATGCAAAAATAATCAGTATTTTATCGCGTTTCTGCTAAAAATGAAAATTAATTTCCTGAGCGCAAAAGTTTTTGTTTTTCAGCAAGACCAAATCAACTATCACCGTAAGCTATCCCAAAGGTCTTACTTGACACAAACACTAACTAAAACACAAAACCACACCTAACCAGAGGCTATATGAATTATTTAATGCAAAACAGAACCTAAAAAGTAAAAAAAAATGGGTTGCCTGCCAACAAGCGCTATTATTTAACGCCATTAGCTAGGCATAAAACACAAATAGATCTAAGTGTTTTCATCTTCGGTATGCAATTCGTCAATCTCACACCTATAACCCTTAGGAGGTTCTTTAATTTTGTTAATGATCAAACTCCTAGGCAAGAAATCAAGAAATTCACTTGTAGCAATTGGTTCCTTAATAATAATAAAAAATTAGGATGAACACTTATTGTTTTGAGATCTTCATTTTCCTTACTAGAAGATTCACCCTTATTCTTATGAACGTAAGTAAACTTGGCAATCTTAGTAGGAGGAATATTTGGAGTAGTTTTAATGGAGGAAAAAGCGGAACCGAAGTTGGTAATAATATCTTCTAGTTTGCCAATTTAGTAGAATCTTGATCTATCTTTTCATTAATTATGGGTTCCTTTTCCCTAAGGTTCTTTAGAGTAACTCCTACCTTAGATCCATATTGAGTAATCTGATTATGAATCCTTTTATCCAAAATTTCAATCAACTCCACGGTAGTAATTTTATTTTCAATAATATCCAATCTTTGCATTACATGTTCCAAGGTTAAAACAGTTCCATTGACCAAAAGAGGTGGTGGGCCTAGTAAATCTATCATGGCATTGTAAGAATCGAAAGTATGGCTCCCCAAGAAATTTCCCCCAGTAATGGTATCTAGAACATATCTATTCCAAGGAGTAACGCATACGCAAAAATTGCGAAGAAGAACGGAAGTAGATTGCTTTTGAGTAGATCTATTTTGAGCATTGCAAATTCTATACCAAGCATCTTTTAAATTCTCTCCTTCCCTTTGTTTAAAGTTGAGGACCTCATTATCGAGAGCGCTAACAAGAATGTGAGGACTATCAATGACGGCAAGATAAAAGATCTAACGCACAAGCGAACAAAGAGAAAATGAAGAAGACGAATGGAAGAGGGGTGAAGGAAAGGCAAATCTTTTCAAAAAACGTTTTAGAAGTGGGGGAGAGGCAAACGAGAGGCGAATGACAAATAATGTAATGCGAGGGATGAGAGTTTATGATGGGTACTTGGTATGTCTCGGCTTGGCATAGATCTCCCTGGCAACGGCGCCCGAAATTCTTCCTGCTATCTCTTGAGCTTGCGTTGTTTTTTCCCTTCAAGAGGAAAGGGTGATGCGGCAAAGTAGAGTAAGTATTTCCCTCAGCTTTTGGGAACCAAGGTATCAATCCAGTAGGAGACAACACACAGGCCACCTAATACCTGCACAAACAAACACCAACTTGCACCCAATGTGATAAAGGGTTTGTCAATCCCTTCATGGTTATTTGCAAAGTGAGATCTGATATAGATGGATAAACGGTAAAGTAATATTTTGGTATTTTTGGTTTATGGAACAAAAATTAAAAGATTGCAAAGAAAATAAATAGGAAACTAAATTTGTAGATCGGAAACTTATATGTTGGAAAGTAGACCTGGGGGCCATAGGTTTCACTAGAGGCTTCTCTCAAGATAGAAAATATTACGGTGGGTGAACAAATTACTGCTGAGCAATTGATAGAAAAGCGCAAAGTTATGATGATGTCTAAGGCAATGATCATGAATATGGGCATCACGTCCGTATCAAGTAGACCAACTCCTGCCTGCATCTACTACTACTACTCCACACTGTTGGGGATAGTTGCAGAAATTTAAAAATTTCTACGCATCACCAAGATCAATCTATGGAGAGACTAGCAACGAGAGAGAGGGGAGTGTATCTTCATACCCTTGAAGATCGCAATGCGGAAGCGTTACAAGAACGTGGTTCGTGGAGTCGTACACGCATCGATTCAGATCGCGGTCGATTCCGATATAAGCGCTGAACAACGGCCCCTCCGCGTTCAACACATGTACAACTCGGGAACGTATCCTCCTTCTTGATCCAGCAAGGGGAGAGGAGAAGTTGAGGGAGAACTCCGACAACACGACGACATGGTGGTGATGGAGCTCGTGGTTCTCCGGCAGGGCTTCGCCAAGCGCTACGGAGGAGGAGGAGGTGTAGGAGAGGGGGAAGGGCTGCGCCAGGGGAAGGGTGTGGCTGACCTCTCTCTCCCTCACTATATATAGGGGGGAAGGGGGTGGAGGAGGCGCCCTAGGGTTCCCTAGGGGAGGGGCGGCGGCCACAGGGGAAACCCTAGATGGGTTTGGGCACCCCATCCCTAGGAAACTTGCCCCCCAAGCCGGGAGGGGTGGCTGCCCTACGGGAGGCGCCCCCACCTCTCCAGGTTACGTGAGATGGGGTGGGAGGGGCGCTCAGCCCCTTAGTGGGCTGATGTGCCCCCTCCCCTTGGCCCATAAGCTCCCCCAACGCTTGCCGGGGCCTCCAAAACCCCTTTCGGACACGCTGGTCGTCACCCCGTATCCCCAGAACAATTTCGGACTCCAATACCCTTCGTCCAATATATCGATCTTCACCTCCGGACCATTCCAGAACTCCTCGTCACGTCCGGGATCTCATCCGGGACTCCGAACAACCTTAGGTAACCACATACTATTTCCCATAACAACTCTAGCGTCACCGAACCTTAAGTATGTAGACCCTACGGGTTCGGGAACCATGTAGACATGACCGAGACATCTCTCCGGCCAATAACCAATAGCGGGATCTGGATACCCATATTGGCTCCCACATGTTCTACGATGATCTCATCGGATGAACCACGATGTTGGGGATTCAATCAATCCCGTATACAATTCCCTTTGTTTACCGGTATGTTACTTGCTCGAGATTCGATCGTCGATATCCCCATACCTCATTCAATCTTGTTACTGGCAAGTCTCTTTACTCGTTCCGTAATGCATGATCCCATGGCTAACTCCTTAGTCACATCGAGCTCATTATGATGATGCATTACTGAGTGGGCCCAGAGATACCTCTCCGTCATACAGAGTGACAAATCCCAGTCTCGATTCATGCCAACCCAACAGACACTTTCGGAGATACCTGTAGTGCACCTTTATAGCCACCCAGTTACGTTGTGACGTTTGGTACACCCAAAGCATTCCTACGGTATCCGAGAGTTGCACAATCTCATGGTCTAAGGAAATGATACTTGACATTAGAAAATATTTAGCAAACGAACTATACGATCTTGTGCTACGCTTAAGATTGGGTCTTGTCCATCACATCATTCTCCTAATGATGTGATCCCGTTATCAATGTCATCCAATGTCCATGGTCAGGAAACCATGACCATCTATTGATCAACGAGCTAGTCAACTAGAGGCTTACTAGGGACATGTTGTGGTCTATGTATTCACACATGTATTATGATTTCCGGTTAATACAATTATAGCATGAATAATAGATAATTATCATGGACAAGGAAATATAATAATAACCATTTTATTATTGCCTCTAGGGCATATTTCCAACAGTCTCCCACTTGCACTAGAGTCATTAATCTAGTTCACATCGTTATGTCATTAACACTCATAGTTCACATCGCCATGTGACTAACACCCGAAGAGTTTACTAGAGTCAATAATCTAGTTCACATCACCATGTGATTAACACTCAATGAGTTCTAGGGTTTGATCATGCTATGCTTACGAGAGAGGTGTCAGTCAACGGGTCTGCAACATTCAGATCCATGTGTTCCTCGCAAATCTCGATTTCATATTGTAGATGTTGCTACTATGCTCCACTTGGAGCTATTCCAAATGGTTGCTCCACTATATGTGTCCGGTTTGCTACTCAGAGTCATCTGGATAGGTGTTAAAGCTTGCATCAACGTAACCCTTTACGCCGAACTCTTTATCACCTCCATAACCGAGAAACATATCCTTATTCCTAAGGACAATTTTGACCGTTGTCCAATGATCCACTCCTGGATCACCCTTGTACCCCCTTGCCAGACATGTGGCAAGGCACATTGCGGTACACAGCATGGCATATCGTTTAGAGCCTATGGCTAAGGCATAGGGGACGACTTTCGTCCTTTCTCTTTCTTCTGCCGTGGTCGAGCTTCAAGTCTTAACTTCACACCTCACAACTCAGGCAAGAACTCCTTCTTTGACTGATCCATCTTGAACTCCTTCAAGATCATGTCAAGGTATGTGCTCTGTGAAAGTCTTATCAGGCGTATTGATCTATCTCTATAGATCTTGATACCCAACATGTAAGCAGTTTTACGCAGGTCTTCCTTTGAAAAACTCCATTCAAACAACCCTTTATGCTTTCTATAAATTCTACATCATTTCTGATCAACAATATGTAATCCATATATACCTATCAGAAATGTTGTAGTGCTCCCATTCACTTTCTTGCAAATACAAGTTTCTTGCAAACTTTGTATAAACCCAAATGCTTTGATCACCTCATCAAAGCGTATGTTCCAACTCCGAGATGCTTGCTCCAGTCCATAGAAGGATCGCTGGAGTTTGCATACCTTTTAGCATCCTTAGGATTGACAAAAACCTTTTGGTTGCATCACATACAACCTTTCCTCACGAAAACCGTCAAGGAAATTTCGTAAATGAAAATGCAGCAACTGCTAACATAGTTCTAACAGACTTTAGCATCGCTATGATTGAGAGAGTATCATCATAGTCAACTCCTTGAACTTGTCGGAAACTTCTTTGAGACAAGTCGAGCTTCACAAATGGTGACATTACCATCAGCGTCTGTCTTCTTCTTAAAGATCCATTTATTCTCAATGGCTTGCCGTTCATCGGGCAAGTCCACCAAAGTCCATACTTTGTTCTCATACATGGATTCTATCTCGGATTTCATGGTTTCTAGCCATTTGTTGGAATCCGGGCCCACCATCGCTTTTTCATAGCTCATAGTTCATCGTTGTCCAACAACATGACCTTTAAGACAGGGTTACCACTGAGAAGTTGTACACACCCTTGTCGACCTACGAGGTTCGATAGTAATTTGATCAGAAGCTTCATGATCATCATCATTAGCTTTCTCTTCAACTGACGTAGTTTCCACAGAAACATCTTTCTGTGCTACGCTACTCTCAGGTTGAAGAGAAGGTTCAACAACCTCACCAAGTTATATCTTCCTCCCACTCAATTCTTTCGAGGGAAACTCTTTCTCGAGAAAGGACCTGTTCTTAGCGACAAACACTTTGCCCTCAGATCTGAGATAGAAGGTATACCCAATCGTCTTGTTTGGGTATTCTATGAAGATACAATTTACCGCTTTGGGTTCGAGCTTTTTTGACCGAAGCCTATCGACGTAAGCATCGTAGCCCCAAACCTTAAGAAACAACAACTTTGGTTTCTTGCCAAACCATAGTTCATACGGTGTCGTCTCCACGGACTTAGATGGTGCCCTATTTAAAGTGAATGTAATTGTCTTTAATGCATAACCCCCAAAAATAGCGGTAGATTGGTAAGAGACATCATACACCATATCCAATAAGGTTCGATTACGACGTTCGGACACACCATCATGCTATGGTGTTCCAGGCGGCGTCAACTGTGAAACAATTCCACCTTGTCTTTAGTGATTGCCAAACTCATAACTCAGATAATTTCCCTTTGATCAGATCGAAGGAACTTGATCTTCTTGTTACGATGATTCTCAACTTCACTTTGAAATTGCTTGAACTTTTCAAACATTTCACACTTATGCTTCATTAAGTAAATATAGCCATATCTACTCAATTCACTGGTGAAGGTGAGAAAATAACGATATCCACCGCGCGCTTCAACACTCATCGGACCGCACACATCAGCATGTATGATTTCCAACAAGTCGCTTGCCCGTTCCATTGTTCCAAAGAACGGGGTTTTAGTCATCTTGGCAAAGAGGCATGGTTCGCATGTGTCAAGTGATTCAAAATCAAGTGAATTCAAAAGTCCATTAGCATGGAGGTTCTTTCATGCGCTTTACACCAATATGACCTAAGCGACGGTGCCACATGAAAGTGGTACTATCATTATCAACTCTACATCTTTTGGCATCAATGTTATGAACATGTGTATAATTACGACCGGGATTCAATAAACCATTCACATTGGGTGCATGACCATAGAAGGTATTATTCATGTAAACAGAATAACCATTATTCTCTGACTTAAATGAATAACTGTATTGCAATAAACTTGATCTAATCATGTTCGTGCTCAACGCAGACACCAATGCAAACAACATTTATCTAGGTTCAACACTAATCCCGAAGGTAGAGGGAGCGTGCGATGGTGATCACATCAACCTTGGAAACACTTCCAACACACATCGTCACCTCGCCCTTAGCTAGTCTCCGTTAATTCCATAGCTTTTGTTTCGAGTTACCAATATTAGCAACTGAACCGGTATCTAATACCCAGGTGCTACTAGGAGTACTAGTAAGGTACACACACATGTATCAATTATACTTTTGTTGAAGTTGATAGCCTTCTTATCTACCAAGTATTTGAGGCAGTTCTGCTACCAGTGATCGTTCCCCTAATAGAAGCACTTTGTCTCGGGTTTGGGTTCTTGGGTTTCTTCACTGGAGCAGCAACTGGCTTGCCATTCAAGAAGTTTCCCTTCTTGCCCTTGCCCTTCTTTGAAACCAGTGCTCTTGTTAACCATCAACACTTGATGCTCCTTCTTGATTTCCACCTTTACGGCCTTAAGTACGATGAACAGCTCCAGGATTATCTTCCCTTGCATGTTATAGTTCATCATGAAACTCTAGTAGCTTGGTGATAGCGACTGGAGAACTTTTATCAATCACTCTCTTATCTGGAATATTAACTCCCACTTGATTCAAGTGATTGAAGTACCCAGACATTCTGAGCACATGCTCACTGACTGGGCTATTCTCCTCCATCTTGTAGGCAAAGGTCTTGTCAGAGGTCTCAACCTCTCAACACAGGCATGAGCCTGAAATACCAATTTTAGCTCTTCAAACATCTCATATGTTCTATGGCGTTCAAAACGCTTTTGGAGCCCCGACTCTAAGCCATAAAGCATGGCGCACTAAACTATCAGGTAGTCATCAGAAGTGTCTACCAGATGTTCACAACATCCACAGACGACGCCAGAGGGTGAAAGATCATGGATGTCGCCTAGAGGGGGGGGGGTGAATAGGCACTTTAAAATAATTACGGTTTAGGCTTGAACAAATGCGGAATAAACCGAGCGGTTAATTTGTCAAGCACAAAACCTACAACAACTAGGCTCACTTATGTGCACCAACAACTTATGCTAAGCAAGATAAACTACTAGCTGATAGCAAGATATATGACAACAAACAATATGGCTATCACAAAGTAAAGTGCATAAGTAAAGAGCTCGGGTAAGAGATAACCCGAGGCACGCGGAGATGATGATGTATCCCGAAGTTCACACCCTTGCGGATGCTAATCTCCTTGGAGCGCTGTGGAGGCACAATGCTCCCCAAGAAGCCACTAGGGCCATCGTAATCTCCTCACGCCCTCGCACAATGCAAGATGCCGTGATTCCACTAAGGGACCCTTGAGGGCGGTCACCGAACCCGTACAAATGGCAACCCTTGGGGGCGGTCACTGAACTCGTACACTTTGGCAACCCTTGGGGGCGGCCACCGGTACCCGTCAAATTGCTCGGGGCGATCTCCACAACCTAATTGGAGACCCCGACGCTTGCCCGGAGCTTTACACCACAATGATTGAGCTCCGAACACCACCAACCGTCTAGGGCACCAAGGCACCCAAGACGAACAAGCTCAAAGGTACCAAGCACCCAAGAGTAATAAGCTTCTCAACTTGTAACTTCCACGTATCACGTGGAGAACTCAAACCGATGCACCAAATGCAATGGCAAGGGCACACGGAGTGCCCAAGTCCTTCTCTCTCAAATCCCACCGAAGCAACTAATGCTAGGGAGGAAAATGAGAGGAAGAACAAGAAGGAGAACACAAAGAACTCCAAGATCTAGATCCGAGGGGTTCCCCTCACAAAGAGGAGAAAGTGATTGGAGGAAATGTGGATCTAGATCTCCTCTCTCTTTTTCCTCAAAAACTAGTAAGAATCCATGGATGGATTAAGAGTTAGCAAGCTCAAAGAAGGTCAACAATGGGGGAAAAATCGAGCTCAAGAGATTGGATTCATTGGGGAAGAAGACCCCCTTTTATAGGTGGGGAAAAATCCAACCGTTATGCTCACAGCCCGCACAGAGCGGTACTACCGCTTCAAGGAGCGGTACTACCGCTAGGGCGGAAGTACCCCTTTGAAAAACAACAGCGAGGAGGCAAAAGGCTAGTAGAACCGTCAGAGCGGTACTACCGCTCGTCCTCACGGTACTACCGCTCGACCTCACGGTACTACCGCAAATGGTAGCGGTACTACTGCTTGCGAGCGGTACAAAAAAAATACTTCCGTGCCTACTTCCGCTGAGAAAAACACGAGATTTTGGTCTGGAGTGGTACTACCGCTTAGGAGCCGCGGTAGTACTGCTCTGGAGCGGTACTACCGCTCAGGAGCCGCGGCAGTACTGCTCTGGAGCGGTAGTAAAAAATTACATCCGCTCTAGCCACGGTAATACCGCTGCAGCCTTTACAAAAACAGCCATAACTTCTGCAAACGGACTCCGAATTCAACGAAACCAGGTTTGTTGGAAAGCTAACGACATGGGCTAACACAATATTGATAGAAATATCAATAAGAAGCAAATGAGAAAAGGCCCATAAGAAAATGGTGAGAACCCTTCCTCGGATAAAACCGGTAAAACCTCCAACACCGAAAACATCATAGAGATGCGTATGCTTAGGAACAAACCAAAGCTAGAAGAGACAACTCTCTAAACTTCTCCACAAAACTCTCTGAAACTTCTCCCCCATTGGCATCGATTGACAAAATGGGAGAAAAGCTTAGAAGGCCAATATAAATTGTGGTCCTCCATAAATTGTGTATTTCTCAACAAGTGAGTGAAATGCAATACACATATCCAACGGTAAATACTTGGAGGAAGACAAACTATACTGAGGCCCAAAGATTGCAAAAGGAAGATATGCCACAAAGACATAATCAAAGAGAGAAACAACCAATCAAGCAATCAAAAGATACCAATTGAAGCAAGCTAT
The DNA here is from genome assembly GCF_003073215.2 of Triticum urartu. Classification (NCBI taxonomy): domain Eukaryota; kingdom Viridiplantae; phylum Streptophyta; class Magnoliopsida; order Poales; family Poaceae; genus Triticum; species Triticum urartu. The sequence continues at coordinate 497,172,612 of NC_053028.1, read as the reverse complement.
CAAAAGATACCAATTGAACCAACTAGGCCAATGATCCTACGAGCCACATGAATAAAGGATATTATGATAAGAGCGGAGCAGTGTTCTAAAGAAACTAGAGAAGCTCCCCATGATTTGTGCACATCAAGAATTTTTGTATTTCAATACAAAGTGCACAAAATAGGATCATAGCTCCCCCAAATTCAATAGAAACTTACAACAAGTGCAAGAGAGCATATAGGAAACTAAGCCTAGTACTTGCAACAAACACATGGTTGAGCAACAAGTAAGAGAGGCAACTTAAGAGTGGGCTCAACCAAAAAGATGTGTGTGAGTCAAGGCAATGCACTTGAGAAGACTAATGTACAGAAGAGCATTAAGCATCAATAAAGTCTTCAAAGAATGAGGCACATGGTGCAAGGCCTATCATTCCCACACACAACTAGCAAATGGGTTCACAAGCTTACTAATAAGCATATAGAGAACCTATGCTTGTGACAGCCCGCGGTGAAGATAGAAGATTAAAGGTGCATCAAGACGAGGGATGCCAATTAAGATGGCAAAAACCTCGTAAAGATAAGCATGAGGAAAATAATCTTCACCACACAAGAGCGCATCAAGATGCAACGATAGAAGACACACACTCAAGGAAAAAGCTTTCACGGAGCCACCAAATAAATAACATAAGAAAGACAAGGTGGACGTGAAAGAAAGGATATCATCTAGATATGCAACTTCTCTCAAGTGTATAAGATTCTAGGTATACGAAATCATGATGATGATATATATATATATATATATATATATATCTACAAAGAAGGGTGTACACCCGAAATAGTTACAACATGAAGGAATAAGATATCCAAAAGGAAGTCATACATATACCAATAAGATATTTGCTTGAGAGCATAGCACATGGCTAGATATGGTCTTATTGTATATAAATGAATTCCAACCACACGAACATCAAAGACATCATAACTAGCAACAAGACATCATTGTTGGGATGCTTTGAGAAAGGAAACAAGTATCACAAGAAAGAATGGATAACATGCCATGATACAACCTACACAAGGTTGATGCAAGAAATGTGTGCATGAAGTATATGAAAATACTTGTTACCGAGATAACATTGGAAGGATGTAGTAGATACCAATTGAAGGTACAAAGTAGTTCATTGATCATCCTAGCTTGACTCCAATAAGCACATGGTGACAACACCTTCCTTGTGAGTGAGCCGAGCATCCAATGCATCTCCACTTGTTCCTAGAACAACAACACAAACAAAATGGTACCCAAACTCATTGGGACCAAAGAGTTAGAGAACCAACAACACATAGGACAAACTCCACATAAATATGTGCATATAGATATGAAAATGAATTTCATGCACATCTCATTCAATTTGAGACTTGGTGGAGTTCCCCCTATATATTGGGTCAAAGAAAGAAAACATGCCAAAGAAACTACAAGAAGTAAATATGCATGCTCAAGACTTTCAAGAACCGAGACCAAAAGACAAAGAAATACCAAGCGAAGAAAAGATACCAAATGAATAAATCATCACTTGGAGGATATCCATAAAAGATACATCAAGGAATGAGATATCCATTGATACACTCAAAAAGAAAGATGCCAAACTCCCAAAAGAGAGAATGGTTCCAAACAAACCAAGCCCTCTACAAAGTTTCATGATGGCACAAAGCACCAAAAAGAAACGACTTGCCTTCCACAAACACACACTTGATAAGGATCACAAGATGAGTGTTTTATAGAGAATAGGATAGCTCCCCCAAGACTAGTGCATTATAGAGAATTTGCATTTGAATACAAAATGCATGAGGTGGGATCACCACTTTCACTATATCTAGAAAACACTAGACAAGGTCAAGAAATTAACAAGATCCACAAGTGGTATGGAATACAATGGGAGTTGACACAATCCTAGGCAAGAGATAAATCAAATAAAAGCAAAGTCCAATGTAAAGATGATCAATAATTTCTACCACACATAAGTGAGTACCAATTGTCAAAAGACAAGAAGTATTTGGAAATAATTTTCGGTGGTAGATAACAAGGATATCCAACATCATCTTCACACCAAACAAAAAGCAAATTGCAACTTGTAGAGCTAACATGCCACCTAGGAACAAGATAATTTACAATACCAATTCTAGGTGACAATATATCAAATGTACACATTTTCTAGGCTAGTAATATACACATAGCATATTACTCCCCCATAATGTGATACCAATTAAAGATAAACAAGAGGCAAAATAACGATCCAACACGAGATAATTAATGGACAATATAGAATTTGAATTTCTCATGAGAAGACATACCACATAGCGACTAGATAATCTTGAAATATCAATACTAGATGGTATTACTCATGTACACACATATATAGGATTGTGAGGTGCACAAAGCACATCACTCCCCCATAATGGGATATTCCATTAATCTCTCACAAGAGCCAACTAAGAAAAGAACAAGATGCAAAAGGCTCAATGCATGACACACACGTACATGATGTGCAAACCAACACACACATACTTGATTGCTCAAGATAATCAAGTTGGAAGCACAACATATACAAACACATGCAAGGAAAAAAACCAAACATGCAAAGGGGTAAGTAAATATCAATGTAAACACTTTAAGCACGAGTTACCGCATGGAGAAACATTGGATATAAGATAGAAACTTGATAATTCGAATAACTTGGCTTGAGACAATTAGAATGATGAAGTCCCCTTAATTCTTCATAAAGTAGCCAAGTCTCCAATGCCCTCCAACAACACCTATTGATCAAGTTTGAGCTTGTTGGTCCCCAACTAAGTTGGGTCCTAACAGGTTAGTCACAATAGGCTTGGCTACCCAAATGGTTCTCTTCTTGACACCACTTTGAGTACCAACAACTTTGGCAAACACATTGCCAACCTTATCCTTCCCAAGAGAATAGATATCATCAATAATAATTGGGTTGGATAAGTTACCACTAGTGCATGAAGAGGCGAGGTGACCTTTCTCACGACATAAGTAGCAACGTCTACTCTTCACTTTCTTCTCACTTGATTTCTCAACTTGAGAAGCATTAGCTTGAGGATTCTTGGGAAGAGGACTTTCTTCAACTTGTGGTTGAGCATGAGATCGAACTTGTGGCCTCTTCCCTTGTTGCTTGTCACTAATGGCCTTCTTCTTCAATGGGCAATGTCGGTGTCAAAACCGGCGGATCTCGGGTAGGGGGTCCCAAACTGTGCGTCTAAGGAGGATGGTAACACGAGGCAGGGGACATGATGTTTTACCCAGGTTCGGGCCCTCTTGATGGAGGTAAAACCCTACATCCTGCTTGATTTATTCTTGATGATATGAGTATTACAAGAGTTGATCTACCCCGAGATCAGAGAGGCTAAACCCTAGAAGCTAGCCTATGGTATGATTGTTGTGATTGTGTCCTACGGACTAAACCCTCCGGTTTATATAGACACCGGAGGGGGCTAGGGTTACACAGAGTCGGTTACAAGGAAGGAGATCTTCATATCCGTATTGCCAAGCTTGCCTTCCACGCCAAGGAGAGTCCCATCCGGACACGGGACGAAGTCTTCAATCTTGTATCTTCATAGTCCAACAGTCCGGCCAAAGGTTATAGTCCGGCTGTCCGGAGACCCCCTAATCCAGGACTCCCTCAGTAGCCCCTGAACCAGGCTTCAATGACGATGAGTCCGGCGTGCAGTATTGTCTTCGGCATTGCAAGGCGGGTTCTTCCTCCGAATACACCACAGAAGAATTTGAATACAAGGATAGTGTTCGACCCTGCAAAATAAGTTACACATACCACCGTAGAGAGAATAATATTTCCACAAATCTAATCTACTGACTTGTTTTGGCAACATGATATTAAGCCATGGCCCGGTGATTATTCGAACCGTTTCCTTTAACTAGCCCCGCACATAACGCGAGGCAGTTTTTTGACACGTCTTGTGTCCCCCTTATTACGGGATTCTCATCAATACGGGCATGGGTAATCCAACCGCGCCATCGATTATGACGCTTGGGGGATAAGCGAGTTTTACCAGGCTAGTGGGGGCGCATAGTTTCGGCCGCACTTATAAAGGGACAAGGTTTAACCTTTTTCTACCCACGTCTTCTTCCTCCTTGCTCATGCACTCTTGCACACTTGAGCTCCAACGCCGAAGCCCACATCCTTCCCCTCAACCTTCTCCAATCATGTCCAGAGTGGGAGGCAAATGGATGGCTTCCTCCGTTACGGAGGGACACATCAAGAAGCTGTGCGGAGCCGGATACTTGGCCGCGAATATCACGCATCGGCTGCCCGCTGTGGGGCAGATCGTTCCTACCCCTGAACCTCATGAGAGGGTAGTCTTCCTCCACCACTTCCTCCGCGGACTGGGGTTTCCCCTCCATCCATTCGTTCATGGTCTCATGTTCTACTACGGGCTGGACTTCCATGATCTGGCCCCGAACTTCGTCCTCAACATTTCGGTGTTCATCGTCGTGTGTGAGGCTTTCCTCCGCATCCGGCCCCACTTCGGCCTGTGGTTAAAGACCTTCAATATCAAGCCGAAGGTGGTGGGCGGCCAACACGCAGAATGCAGCGGAGCCATGGTGGGCAAGATACCCAACGTTATATGGCTTGAAGGCTCCTTCGTGGAGACCATAAAGGGGTGGCAATCGGTGTGGTTCTACATCACCGAGCCGCGCGACGCCAAATGGGTGGCTGCCCCCAAGTTTCAATCCGGAATCCCCACGCGGCTCACCTCCTGGAAAGAGAAGGGCCTGTCCTGGGGTTCATCGGTAGAGCTGGACGGACTCCAGAAATGCATCTGGAATATGGCCGGCAAGAAGCTCAAGCTTGTCAATATAGTCCAAGTCATGCTCATCCGCCGGATCCTCCCGTGCCAACAACGGGACTTCAACTTGTGGGAGTTCGACCCGGCCCAGCACCAGACTCTGAGTGAGCTCTTCGACACAACGCACAAGGATGTCTGGAAGGTGCTGTTCAAGGGCGCCGAGGTCCCTCCCTCCCTCACCGAGGACCGCGGGCTAAGCGCAAAGCGCCAAGCGCATTCGGTGAGTTCTATACATCCGGTAGGATATTTATTTCCCCTAGCTTAACCATGTGCGGGGTCTGAGCTCCATGCCTTTGACAGGACTGGGTGGGGACGTCGGGGCAGATTAACTGTCTGGCCCCTCTGCCCGAAGACACTGCGGACGCTCTCCTGATGGAGATGCTGACTCCGGCTCCTTACAAGGTGCCGGAGAAGACCAAGAAGGCCAAGGGAACCCGAAAGAGTTCCCGACGCCAGGCGTTATCGGACTTATCGTCCGATAACTCCACGACGCACTCCTCCCCCGAAGACGAGGATGAAGATGAAGATGCTCCCCCTCTAGTCGGGGGAGACAAGAAAAGGAAGGCCCCCCCCACCGGGGGGGGGGGGGGGCGAAGGGTCCAACAAGGGAAGGACTCTCCTTCCGGACTTCTCCACCACCGCCGCCGAAGGCGAAGACGAGTGGCTGCTCAGGGCCAAGCCCCTGGCGAAGTCGTAAGTATTCGGATGCCAGAGTAACTCATAGCATACCTTTGTTGCACTGCCTCTCCTAACGCCGAATTATGACTATGCAGACCGCCACGAGCCCGTATCGACGTATCGTCGGACGGCTCCCTGGGCTCGTCGGATATGGATAGTGATCCACTTCTGACCGCCACCTCCCCTTGCCCTACGGACAACGCCGGGGTATTGTCTCAAGAGGCACCGGGTCGAGGGGAGACAGTCCTGGAGGCGCCTCAAGGCGACCTTACAGACTTCGGGAGCAGAGGGAGCAAGGCTCTTGAGGGCTCCGAGTTTGGCCCTCAGCCGAACACCGCGCCGGAACCCCCAGTGGTTCCGAACTCGGGCAGGCGGCTTCCTTCCAAAAGGGGCAAGACGCCTGTGCCGGTGACCTCTGTCCATCCAGAGGCATCGGACAATCTGCTGGAGCGCTTTGCAGCGCTTTCATCGACGAAGAGCACCGCACTATTATGAGTGCGGTGGTCCAGAAGGTTCAGTCCGCCAAGAGCGGACTGACTGAAGCCTGTGCCAGCCTTCTAACAGGCTTTGAGGTAAGTTTTTGAAATATGGGGAAAATATTACCGCATAGACAGTAGCCCCTGATGCTCTGTTCGGTGTTCACAAAGAAAAGCCGAACAGAGAATCAAACAATATCGCAGGAGTCTAATATAAGTATGTCAATATGCGTATGCAGGTTTCGCTGCTGGCATCTGCCGCACTGACTGCGGAGGTCGCCGCACTGAAGCAGGACCTTAAAGGGTCCAAGGACGAGCTCGGCCTTGCCAAGAGGCAGCTCGAGGAGAACAAAGGTAAGTAGTACCTAGTATATGGATATGTATAAAAAGAATGCGATTGCAAAATGACAGGATCATCGTAAATTTGCCAGGGGCCACGACCGAGGTGGCGACCCTGAAGCAAGCGCTATCCGAGGCTGAAAACAAAGCGGCCAAGGAGCGCACCGAGCGGGAAAGGCATGAGGCACGGGTGGGCGAGGTGCAGCAAGAGCTCCACGCTCTCGTGACGAAGCACGAGGCGTTGGAGCTTGACTTGAAGACGCGAGAGTTTGAGCTTGCCACGGCCCTCGAGAGCGGAAAGAGTGCCAAGGCCAAAGCCCAAAAGGCCCTCCAGGAGATTGATGCGATGAAGAAGATAGCGGCGGGTAAGGTATTCTATATGCAAAGCAAGCATGTGAAAGTAAATTACCTGTTACTTACCCGAATCCAGAGCTCTCCAGGAGCATTCGCAGATTTGCCCCGCAGTGTGTCAGATGCCGCACAGTTTTACCAGGCCGAGGAGGGAAGCTCAACGGAGAAGCTATTCTGGTCTCAGTATACTGGGACCGAACACCCGATGCCTCTGAGCGACCAGCTGAAGCAACTGGTTGAGCTGCACAAGGCGGCCAAACATGCCATGAAGGGCTTTATAGTCTGGATGTGGCCTGGCGACGCCCTTCCCAGCAGCTACTTCAGCCTGGTGAGGCGGCTTGTGGATGCCTGCCCACGGCTGGAAGTCATCAAGCGGTCCGTTTGCATCGAAGGTGCACGCCAGGCTTTCGCCCGTGTGAAGGTGCAATGGGCCAAGCTGGACGCCGTGAATCTGATTAAGGAAGGGCCGCCGGAGGGCAAGGAGCATCGTCACCCTGAGATTTACTATGAGGGTGTCCTGAAGGGTGCTCGTCTTGTAGCGGACGAGTGTATGAAATATATAATATTCGAGTAAACTCGCTCGTGTAATCCTGTAGTTATGAAAACTTGTTCATATGCGCTATGCAACGCTTGTTTGAATTTAAAATATTACCTTCTGTTCGGCTGTTTATCAAATCTGAGAGATGGCTAGTCGTCGGCTTCTGCCCCCACGCCACGAGTGCTGGGGTGTTCGGGATAAACCTGAGCACTCTTGTTCCCATTGTTGGGTCCTTCGAGGGAGGTGCTTAGCACAACGAACAAGGCTATCGGACTATAATGCGTTATCACTCTCACTTAGTCATAGAATTCTATAATTTTAAATTTCGGCGAAGCCCCTAGTATTCGGAAGGCCGAATTCGGGGCGCGATACACGCCTTAAGCCGGACAGGGCCGGCTCCTCGCTCTAAGCGGCATAAGCCTTTAGGGACTCGAAACCTCTCGAACAGCGACCAGTCTCTCGCCTTATCATGACAGTCAGTTTTAGCTTTCTCTACTGAGGTGCTTAGCCCAGCAGTACCGGGGCACAATCGTAGTAGTTCTCCCAGTGCTACCTTAGCTGATATAGCGGAACGTAAGGTACCAAAACATGGGAGCCGGGCAAACCCAAGTATTGACCCAAGACATGATTCGGAGCTGATGCATATAATTTTATAAGTTCGGGGTGCCGCACTTGTGAAAGTGTTCGGACTTCTCACACCATATTGTGGGGTACTTAAGCCCCTGGTGTATTGGCCGTACCAAAGTGTACGGTTGCAAGGTGTCATTAATGAACACATATATAAAAGAAAAATGCAAAAATAGACTGAAGTTATGCATTGTTTATTCAGAAAGATGCATTGAAGCAAAACGATACAAGTAGTGCGATAAGCAGAAGGTGGGACTATTTGACATGTCCCCTCCAGGGGCGAGCTGCGGGATAGTATTTAAGACAGGTATTTTGCTCGTTATAGAGACCACATGGGATTTCCACAGTGTGACGTAGCTTTCTGCCTCCATGGTTGTTGTATCGTGTGTGCGGCAATTGTACTGCCGTACAGGTCTTCCGGAGAGTAAAGTCCTGAAAGTAAGAAAAAATGGTAAAATCGGCAGCCCCTAGTGCGGTTGAGCCGCGTTTTTGGGGCGTGCCGTGGTCGTGCCCCTCCCCCTGTGCCCATGGTATTTTCAGAGCGTAATTATGTACGCGTAGCATGGATTTCGCCATTTCGCAAGGGCTGGGGTTGGGGCCGTATTGCTACGCTCGCTCGGAACGTGCCAGGCGGTCTTGTTGTAGGTTACTCCGGGCGCGTTTGACGGTGTCCGGACGTTTTATCGCCGGACTGGAGAATTGCCTTGAGAGGCTGCTTTGGACTTCCGCTGCGAGGGCCCCCATGTGCTCCTCCGTTCGGAGAGAGCGCTCGGTGTTTCCATTGACTGTAATGACTCCCTGAGGTCCTGGCATCTTGAGCTTGAGGTATGCATAGTGCGGCACCGCATTGAACTTTGCAAACGCGGTTCGCCCAAGCAGTGCATGGTAGCCACTGCGGAACGGGACTATATCGAAGATTAACTCCTCGCTTCGGAAATTATCTAGGGATCCGAAGACCACTTCAAGTGTGACTGAGCCTGTGCAATGGGCCTCTACACCTGGTATGACGCCCTTAAAGGTCGTTTTTGTGGGTTTAATCCTTGAGGGATCCATGCCCATTTTGCGCACTGTGTCCTGATAAAACAGGTTCAAGCTGCTACCGCCGTCCATAAGGACTCGAGTGAGGTGAAATCCTTCAATGATTGGGTCTAGAACCAATGCGGCAAAGCCGCCATGGCGGATACTAGTGGGGTGGTCCCTACGATCGAAAGTGATCGGGCAGGAGGACCATGGGTTGAACTTTGGGGCGACTGGCTCCAATGCGTATACGTCCCTTAACGCACGCTTCCGCTCCCTCTTGGGGATGTGGGTTGCGTATATCATGTTCACCGTCCGCACTTGTGGGGGAAACCCCTTCTGTCCTCCGGTGTTCGGCGATCGGGGCTCCTCCTCGTCGTCGCTATGTAGCCCCTTGTCTTTGTTTTCGGCATTTAACTTGCCGGCCTGCTTGAACACCCAACAATCCCTGTTGGTGTGGTTGGCTGGCTTGTCAGGGGTGCCATGTATCTGACACGAGCGATCAAGTATACGGTCCAAACTGGACGGGCCCAGAGTGCTTCTTTTGAATGGCTTTTTCCATTGACCGGGCTTAGAGCCTCTGAATCCGGCATTAACTATCGTATCCTCGGTATTGTCGTTGTTAATGCGGCGCTTGTGCTTGTCACGACGTGACCTGCCATTGCTGTCCTTGGTATTCGAATTACCAGGGCTCTTTGACATGTTATTGCTATGAGCTAGCCAGCTGTCTTCTCCCGCGCAAAAGCGGGTCATGAGTGTCGTGAGGGCTGCCATAGATTTCGGCTTTTCCTGTCCAAGGTGCCGGGCAAGCCACTCGCCGCGGATGTTATGCTTGAAAGCTGCTAGGGCCTCTGCATCTGGACAGTCAACGATTTGATTTTTCTTAGTTAGGAACCGTGTCCAGAATTGCCTGGATGGTTCCTCTGGCTGTTGAATTATGTGGCTCAAGTCATCGGCATCTGGTGGTCGCAAATAGGTGCCCTGGAAGTTGTCGAGGAATGCGGCTTCCAGGTCCTCCCAACAACCTATGGATTCTGCTGGCAAGCTGTTGAGCCAATGCCGGGCTGGTCCTTTAAGCTTGAGTGGGAGGTATTTGATGGCGTGTAGATCGTCACCACGGGCCATGTGGATATGAAGGAGATAGTCCTCGATCCATACCGCGGGATCTGTCGTACCATCATATGATTCGATATTCACGGGTTTGAAACCCTCTGGGATTTGATGATCCATTACTTCATCTGTGAAGCATAACGGGTGTGCGGCGCCTCTGTACTGGGCTATATCACGACACAGCTCGAATGAGTTTTGTCTGTTGTGTTCGGCCCGGCCGGATTTGCTTTTGCTGTATCCGACGTGACGGTTATCGTCTCGTGTCGTGGGGCGCCCACGTGATCCGTAGATCCATCTTGCTTGCCTTGCTTTGTCCTCCAATATATCTCGCAGGTCTAGCGCGTTTCCCCGAGCCTTGGTATTTTTTGAGTGGCGCCGGGGTGTTGCTTGAGTTGTGGGCTGAGAGGCCTCTCTGTCGTGGCCACGAGGTGGCCGGTCAGCCGCGTCATACGTTGGGGATGTAGGTTTAGATGCTTCCTCTTCTAATCGGGGTAGCAACCTGCGTTTTGGGTAGTTTTTGGAGGGGCGTTCGAGTTCATATTCCTCGGCCACAAGGACTTCAGTCCATCTGTCGGCTAGCAAGTCTTGATCAGCTCTAAGCTGCTGCTGCTTATTCTTAAGGCTATTTGCCGTGGCTATAAGCCGGCGCTTGAAGCGCTCTTGTTCAATGGGATCCTCAGGCACGACAAATTCGTCATCGCTGAGGCTTGCCTCGTCTTCGGATGGAGGTATATAATTATCATCATCTTCCTCTCTATCTGCCACTCTCTCTTGAGGGCTGGCTTCTCCATCCTCCTGTGCTGAATCTTGCTGGAGGGGGTTGTCTTCGGCACTGTCCGGGGTGTTATTATCTCCTGTGCCGGAATCACCATTTTTGCTTTGGCGGGACTTAGAGCGGCGCCGCTGACGCCGGCGCTTAGGTTTCTTCTTGGAGGGGCCATCCTCCGCTGTTCCGCCGCCATTGCCTTCTTTGGGTGTGTCCACCATACATATGTCATACGACGAGGTGGCTTTCCAGTGCCCTATAGGCGCTGGTTCCTGTTCGTCTCCTGCATCGTCATCCATACCGTCGATGTCTTCGGAGTCGAAGTCGAGCATGTCGGTCAAGTCATCGACAGTGGCTATGAAGTGGGTGGTGGGTGGGCGTCGAATTTCTTTGTCGTCCGCATCCCAATCCTGCCGGTCATAATCCGGCCAGGACTCTCCTGACAAAGAGAGAGACCTTAGTGAATTCAGTATGTCGCCGAAGGGCGAGTGCTAAAAGATATCCGCGGTAGTGAACTCCATGATCGGCGCCCAATCGGATTCAATTGGCAGGGGCGCGGATAGTCCAGAGTCCGGAGGAGAGTCCGGCGATGGGGAGTCACGGGCCTCGTGAAGGATAAGGTTGGTGTTCGGTTCGATCTCCGTTGAGGCTGCTGCCTTCGCGGCAGGGTCTAACCACCCGCCCTCGGATGGCGCAGTTGGCTCCGAATTAAAGGTCGGAGCGGCTGTAGGTGCGGTCTCCAGGACACTGTTCGGTGGCAGAGCTAAATCATGCCCATCACGACAGCGCGGCGCACTCGGCAGGGGCTCGAATCCGTCGAAGATCAAGTCTCCGCGGATATCGGCCATGTAGTTTAGGCTTCCAAACCTGACATGATGGCCAGGGGCATAGCTTTCAATCTGCTCCAGATGGCAGGGCGAATTGGCCCGCGGTGCAAAGCCTCCGAGTACAAAAATCTGTTCGGGGAGAAAAGTCTCACCCTGGACTGCATCGCTAACGATGATTGAAGGAGCCATCAAGCCTGATGATGATGACACAGAGGAACTCTCAATGAAAGCACCAATGTCGGTGTCAAAACCGGCGGATCTCGGGTAGGGGGTCCCGAACTGTGCGTCTAAGGCGGATGGTAACAGGAGGCAGGGGACACGATGTTTTACCCAGGTTCGGGCCCTCTTGATGGAGGTAAAACCCTACGTCCTGCTTGATTTATTCTTGATGATATGAGTATTACAAGAGTTGATCTACCCCGAGATCAGAGAGGCTAAACCCTAGAAGCTAGCCTATGGTATGATTGTTGTGATTGTGTCCTACGGACTATACCCTCCAGTTTATATAGACACCGGAGGGGGCTAGGGTTACACAGAGTCAGTTACAAGGAAGGAGATCTTCATATCCGTATTGCCAAGCTTGCCTTCCACGCCAAGGAGAGTCCCATCTGGACATGAGATGAAGTCTTCAATCTTGTATCTTCATAGTCCAATAGTCCGACCAAAGGTTATAGTCCGGCTGTCCGGAGACCCCCTAACCCAGGACTCCCTCAGGCAAGATCTAACATGATGCCCTTCTACTTTGCACTTGAAGCAAACAATCTTGGTCGAATTCTTGAATTTTTCTTGGCCCTTCTTTTTGTTCATCTTGGACTTCTTCTTCTTCTTGGAGTTGCATCCAAGTCCACCTTTGTCATTGGGGGATTTTTGCACACTCAAGATATTGTTGAGTGTGAATTTCCCTTCATGACTCTTTTTGAAGTCTTTCTTCAAAGAAGTGACTTGGGCCTTGAGCTCTTTGATTTCCTCTACATGGTTAGTCTCAACACAAGTACTAGAGGAAGTATAAGCTTCATTGTTAGAGCAACAAGGCAAGTAAAGCAATTCATCACAAGATGTACTAACATTGTGAGTAGATGAATTACAAGGACTAGCACATGGCAACATAGCATTTTGACTAGAAGTAGTCCTAGTATCCACATGAGGCTCACTAGATGTTACCTTAGCAATCATGGCCTCATGAGCTATCTTTAGCACATTATGGGATACTAGAAGATCATCATGAGAGCTTGAGAGCTTTTCATGACTTTCTTCCAATTTCCCATAATTGCTAGATAGCAACTCAAGTTGAGCCCGTAGCTCAACATTCTCCTTCAAAATGGATGCTTCACAAGTAATAGAGTTAGTAGCACAAGCATCATCACTAACAACAAGAGGAGAGGATGAAGGAAATATGCCCTAGAGGCAATAATAAAGTTATTATTTATTTCCTTATAATCATGATAAATGTTTATTATTCATGCTAGAATTGTATTAACCGGAAACATAATACATGTGTGAATACATAGACAAACAAAGTGTCACTAGTATGCCTCTACTTGACTAGCTCGTTAATCAAAGATGGTTATGTTTCCTAACCATGAACAATGAGTTGTTATTTGATTAACGAGGTCACATCATTAGTTGAATGATCTGATTGACATGACCCATTCCATTAGCTTAGCACCCGATCGTTTAGTATGTTGCTATTGCTTTCTTCATAACTTATACATATTCCTATAACTATGAGATTATGCAACTCCCGTTTGCCGGAGGAACACTTTGGGTGCTACCAAACGTCACAACGTAACTGGGTGATTATAAAGGAGCATTATAGGTGTCTCCAAAGGTAGATGTTGGGTTGGCATATTTCGAGATTAGGATTTGTCACTCCGATTGTCGGAGAGGTATCTCTGGGCCCTCTCGGTAATGCACATCACATAAGCCTTGCAAGCATTGCAACTAATGAGTTAGTTGCGGGATGATGTATTACAGAACGAGTAAAGAGACTTGCCGGTAACGAGATTGAACTAGGTATTGGATACCGACGATCGAATCTCGGGCAAGTAACATACCGATGACAAAGGGAACAACGTATGTTTTTATGCGGTCTGACCGATAAAGATCTTCGTAGAATATGTAGGAGCCAATATGGGCATCCAGGTCCCGCTATTGGTTATTGACCGGAGACGTGTCTCGGCCATGTCTACATTGTTCTCGAACCCGTAGGGTCCGCACGCTTAAGGTTACGATGACAGTTATATTATGAGTTTATGCATTTTGATGTACCGAAGGTTGTTCGGAGTCCCGGATGTGATCACGGACATGACGAGGAGTCTCGAAATGGTCGAGATGATATATTGGAAGCCTATGTTTGGATATCGGAAGTGTTCCGGGTGAAATCGGGATTTTACCGGAGTACCGGGAGGTTACCGGAACCCCCCGGGAGCCATATGGGCCTTAATGGGCTTTAGTGGAAAGGAGAAAGGGGCAGCCCAAGGTGGCCGCGCGCCTCCCCCCCTCCCCTAGTCCTATTAGGACTAGGAGAGGTGGCCGGCCCCCCTCTCTCTCTCTTTCCCCCTCGGGGAATCCTAGTCTAACTAGGATTGGGGGGGGGGGGAGTCCTACTCCCGGGAGGAGTAGGACTCCTCCTGCGCCCTCCTCCTGGCCGGCGGCCCCCTCCCCCTTGGCTCCTTTATATACTGAGGCAGAGGCACCCCAGAAACACACAAGTTGATCCACGTGATCTATTCCTTAGCCGTGTGCGGTGCCCCCTGCCACCATATTCCTCGATAATACTGTAGCGGAGTTTAGGCGAAGCCTTGCTGCTGTAGTGCATCAAGATCGTCACCACGCCGTCGTGCTGACGGAACTCTTCACCGACACTTTGCTGGATCGGAGTCCGGGGATCGTCATCGAGCTGAACGTGTGCTCGAACTCGGAGGTGCCGTAGTTTCGGTGCTTGATCGGTTGGATCGTGAAGACGTACGACTACTTCCTCTACGTTGTGTCAACGCTTCCGCAGTCGGTCTGCGTGGGTACGTAGAAAACACTCTCCCCTCTCGTTGCTATGCATCACCATGATCTTGCGTGTGCGTAGGAATTTTTTTGAAATTACTACTAAACCCAACAGAGGACAACTTGGAAAGCTCTTTTAAATAAGAAGCTTCAAGTTGAGCATGAGACTCGGTGAGTTTGATGAGCTCACCCTTAATGACCCTTGAGCCATTTTCGAGGTGCTCAAAATCCTCAAGGAGTCTAGCATGAGAAACTTCAAGCTTAGCATTTTTAGTTTCAAAATCATTGGCCACCACAAGAGCTCTATCATGAGATTCCCTCACTCTAGATAATTCTAGAGCAAAAGTCTCCTCAAGAGATTCCTTGGTGGTTTGTTCAAGTTCAAGAGCTTGAGAGAGGTCTGCAATCTCGTTAGCGTAATCACTCTCATGACCTTCCATTTTATCAATGGTGACCTCATGCTCCTCAAGACGAGATTCCAACTCATCAATATATTTATTGCCCTCAGTAGCAATAGACATGATTTTTATGAAGTTGGAACGAGCAATTTTATTCTTAAGAAGAGCTTTAAAAATCATTTCCCCCTTAATTTTTAAGGAGGCAACATCATCATTCTCTTCATCATAATCAACATCATCATCACTCTTCCCATCATCAATATCATCACAAGATATATTGGGATTCAAAGTGGGAGATACCTTTGAAGCCTTGGCCATAAGGCAAAATGCAATAGATGATGATTTAGGATCCCTTGAAGCACCATCCAAGACCACATCTTGTTCCATGGAGTGTTGGGTTTCCTCTACATTGTTAGCACAACAACTCAAGGAAATACATGCATTTTCATCATGGCAACAAGATATAGCAAGCATATCATCATGAGATTTAGTCAAGCAATTTCTATATGAAATGCAAGGACTATCAACACAAACATGTGAAACATTTGGAGTGCTTGAAGTGCTAAAGTCCAAAGATGAAGCATTGCAATAAGAAAGTGATGAATGATTATCAACAATGAGCCCACTATCATCATTGCAATGAACACCACTACTCACCATGTCATTACCTTGTGGCAAACCACACATAGGTGAAGTAGAATAAGTTGAGAACACAACACGGCCAGAGGTGGAGGGAGAACAATCATCCCCACAAAACTTGGACACGCCATATTTATCTTGAAGCTTTGTCCACAACTCATGAGCATCCCGGAACGGCATGAGTTGAAATATAACTACATTGCTCAAAGCATCGAAAAGCACATTAGAAGCTTGAGCATTGAGATAAGAGTTTTTCTCATCCTCTAAAGATAATCTTAGGGGATCCTTTGGAGGAGAAAAACCCATATCTACAATTCGCTCTAAATTTCGGTCCATGACCCTAAAGAGCTTAAGCATGCGAATTACCCAAACATCAAAATTTGTGCCATCGAAACTAAGAGTGTCAGAGAATCCTAATCCCCTAGTCGACATCTTTACTCTTGAGGTGGTTAAGCCTAACAAAGAGAGACGAGGCTCTGATACCAATTGAAAGATCGTGGATGTCGCCTAGAGGGGGGGGTGAATAGGTGCTTTAAAAATAATTATGGTCTAGGCTTGAACAAATGCGGAATAAACCTAGCGGTTAATTTGTCAAGCACAAAACCTACAACAACTAGGCTCACCTATGTGCACCAACAACTTATGCTAAGCAAGATAAACAACTAAGTGATAGCAAGATGTATGACAAGAAACAATATGGCTATCACAAAGTAAAATGCATAAGTAAAGGGCTCGGGTAAGAGATAACTGAGGCACGTGGAGACGATGATGTATCCCGAAGTTCACACCCTTGCGGATGCTAATCTCTGTTTGGAGCGGTGTGGAGGCACAATGCTCCCCAAGAAGCCACTAGGGCCACCGTAATCTCCTCACGCCCTCGCAAAATGCAAGATGCCGTGATTCCACTAAGGGACCCTTGAGGGCGGTCACCGAACCCGTACAAATGGCAACCCTTGGGGGCGGTCACCGAACCCGTACACTTTGGCAACCCTTGGGGGCGGTCACCGGTACCCGTCACATTGCTCGGGGCGATCTCCACAACCTAATTGGAGACCCCGACGCTTGCTCGAAGCTTTACACCACAATGATTGAGCTCCGAACACCACCAACCGTTTAGGGCACCAAGGCACCCAAGATGAACAAGCTCAAAGGTACCAAGCATCCAACAGTAATAAGCTTCTCAACTTGTAACTTCCACGTATCACGTGGAGAACTCAAACCGATGCAGCAAATGCAATGGCAAGGGCACACAGAGTGCCCAAGTCCTTCTCTCTCAAATCCCACCGAAGCAACTAATGCTAGGGAGAAAAATGAGAGGAAGAACAAGAAGGAGAACACCAAGAACTCCAAGATCTAGATCCAAGGGGTTCCCCTCACAAAGAGGAGAAAGTGATTGGAGGAAATGTGGACCTAGATCTCCTCTCTCTTTTCCCTCAAAAACTAGAAAGAATCCATGGAGGGATTGAGAGTTAGCAAGCTCAAAGAAGGTCAACAATGGGGGCAAAATGAGCTCAAGAGATTGGGCTCATTGGGGAAGAAGACCCCCTTTTATAGGTGGGGAAAAATCCAACCGTTATGCTCACAGCTCGCACAGAGCGGTACTACCGCTAGGGCGGAAGTACCCCTTTGAAAAACAATGGCGAGGAGGCAAAAGGCCAGTAGAACCGCCGGAGCGGTACTATCGCTCGTCCTCACGGTACTACCGCTCGACCTCACGGTACTACCGCAAATGGTAGCGGTACTACCGCTTGCGAGTGGTACAAAAAAATACTTTTGTGCCTACTTCCACTGAGCAAAACATGAGATTTTGGTCCGGAGCGGTACTACTGCTTAGGAGCCGCGGTAGTACTGCTCTGGAGCGGTAGTAAAAAATTACATCCGCTCTAGCCACGGTAGTACCGCTGCAGCCTTTACAAAAACAGCCATAACTTCTGCAAACGGACTCCGAATTCAACGAAACCAAGTTTGTTGGAAAGCTAACGACATGGGCCAACACAATATTGATAGAAATATCAATAAGAAGCAAATGAGAAAAGACCCATAAGAAAATTGTGAGAACCCTTCCTCGGATAAGACCGGTAAAATCTCCAACACCGAAAACATCATAGAAGACACATGTGAACTCCGTTTTCAATGAACTCAAGCTTGTCATCAAGATGACCATAAGCTCTAAGACTCACAAAGAGAACCAAACAAGAACCAAGAAACATGATGCAAGGATGCAATGGTTTGAGCTCTCTACTAACGATACGATCAATCTACCAACTTGAGAGCCCCCCTTGATAGTACGGCAAACGATCCTATAACCCGGTCTCCCAACTACCACCACGAGACCGGTAAAATAGAAAACCTATCAAGGGAAAACCTTTGCCTTGCACATGGTTCACTTGAGCTAGATGATGACAATCTTGACTCCCTCAAGTTGGACCACCTTTCTTGATTGCATTGGCTCGATGAGGACTAGATGATTGCTCCCTCATAGTCCACTATGGGCGAGACACTCTTTAGCACATCTTCACAAGTCCATTGACACCACAATGGATGGCAAGATTCAAGCACTTGATCTCTTCGTGATGCTCCACTTGAACTTGCACATGGCAATCTTGATGACGATCACCACTTGATGTCATACTTTCCATGGGTTGTATGATATCTTCCTCTTGACGCAAGCCCATGGACACGTACCTAACCCCACATAGAACCCTCACATAGACCGTGGGTTAGTACACAAAGTGCAATGGACAATGCTTACCATACTATGGGATCACTTGATCCCTCTCGGTACATCTTTTACGCTTTGTGAGTTGATCAACTTGATTCACTCTTGACATAGTCTTGATCAACCTTGAATATTTCCAACTCTCTTTGTTTGGATGATGTCATGAAGGTAAACATGAATGATCACACAATCTTCTTCTTCAAGACATGCTTGCAATAAGCTCAACACTCACATGACCAATCTTTGGATAATTCCTTAATAGCACCTTGGTCAACACATAAACTCCTTGAAACCAACACATGGACTTCAAGAAATGCCTATGGACAAATCCTTCAAATATAACTCAATGCAACCATTAGTCCATAGAGAATGTCATCAATTACCAAAACTACACATGGGGCACCGCATGTCCTTTCAGAGAAGTTGGCACACCGAGCAGTGCATCAAGGACAGAAGCCTTCTGTGTAGCAGTGAGGACAATCCTCAGACTACGGCCCTAGTCCGCACAATTGCTCACAATATCTTTCAACTTAGTCTTTCTCTAGGAACATATTAAAACAAAGAGCTAAAGTGCGAGCTATTAATCCACAACATAATTTGCAAAGACAATTTAGACTATGTTCATTATAATTAAGTTCATCTAATCAAATTATTCAATGAACTCCCACTCAGATAGACATCCCTCTAGTCATCTAAGTGATACATGATCCGAATCGACTAGGCCGTGTCCGATCATCACGTGAGACGGACTAGTCATCAATGGTGAACATCTCCATGTTGATCGTATCTACTATACGACTCATGTTCGACCTTTCGGTCTCTTGTGTTCTGAGGCCCTGTCTGTACATGCTAGGCTCGTCAAGTCAACCTAAGTGTTTTGCATGTGTAAATCTAGCTTACACCCACTGTATTCGAACGTTAGAATCTATCACACCCGATCATCACGTGGTGCTTCGAAACAACGAACCTTCGCAACCGTGCACAGTTAGGGGGAACACTTTCTTGAAATTTTAGTGAGGGATCATCTTATTTATGCTACCGTCGTTCTAAGCAAATAAGATGTAAACATGAAAAACATCACATGCAAATCATAAAGTGACATGATATGGCCAATATCATCTTGCGCCTTTGATCTCCATCTCCGAGGCACGGCATGAACACCATCGTCACCGGCATGACACCATGATCTCCATCATCGTGTCTTCATGAAGTTGCCTCGCCAACTATTACTTCTACTACTATCGCTAACGGTTAGCAATAAAGTAAAGTAATTACATGACGTTTTCATTGACACGCAGGTCATAAATAAATTAAGACAACTCCTGTGGCTCCTGCCGGTTGTCATACTCATCGACATGCAAGTCGTGATTCCTATTACAAGAACATGATCAATCTCATACATCACATATATCATTCATCACATCCTTTTGGCCATATCACATCACATATCATACCCTGCAAAAACAAGTTAGACGTCCTCTAATTGTTGTTGCATGTTTTACGTGGCTGCTATGGGTTTCTAGCAAGAACGTTTCTTACCTACGCAAAACCACAATGGTGATATGCCAATTGCTATTACCCTTCATAAGGACCCTTTTCATCAAATCCGATCCGACTAAAGAGGGAGAGACAAACACCCGCCAGCCACCTTATGCATCAAGTGCATGTCAGTCGGTGGAACCAGTCTCACGTAAGCGTACATGTAAGGTCGGTTCGGGCCGCTTCATCCCACAATGCCGCCGGATCAAGATAAGACTAGTAACGGTAAGCAAATTGAACAAATCATCGCCCACAACTACTTTGTGTCTACTCGTGCATAGAATCTACGCATAGACCTAGCTCATGATGCCATTGTTGGGGAACGTTGCAGAAATTAAAAAAAATTGTACGCATCACCAAGATCAATCTATGGAGATACTAGCAACGAGAGAGAGGGTAGTGTATCTTCATACCCGTGAAGATCACAATGCGGAAGCGTTACAAGAACGCGGTTGGTGGAGTTGTACACGTAGCGATTCAGATCGCGGTCGATTCCGATATAAGTGCCGAACAACAGCGCCTCCGCGTTCAACACACGTACAGCCCGGGAACGTCTCCTCCTTCTTGATCCAGCAAGGGGAGAGGAGAAGTTGAGGGAGAACTCCAACAGCACGACGACGTGGTGGTGATGGAGCTCCTGGTTCTCCGGCAGGGCTTCGCCAAGCGCTACGGAGGAGGAGGAGGTGTAGGAGAGGGGGAAGGGCTGCGCCAGGGGAAGGGTGCGGCTGCCCTCTCTCTCCCTCACTATATATAGGGAGAAGGGGGTGGAGGAGGCGCCCTAGGGTTCCCTATGGGAGGGGCGGTGGCCACAGGGGAAACCCTAGATGGGTTTGGGCGCCCCCACCCCTAGGAAACTTGCCCCTCAAGCCGGGAGGGGTGGCTGCCCTAGGGGAGGTGCCCCCACCTATCCAGGTTATGTGAGATGGGGTGGGAGGGGCGCTCAGCCCCTTAGTGGGCTGATGTGCCCCCTCCCCTTGGCCCATAAGGCCCCCCAACGCTTGCCGGGGCCTCCGAAACCCCTTTCGGACACGCTAGTCGTCACCCGGTACCCCCAGAACAATTCCGGACTCCAATACCCTTCGTCCAATATATCGATCTTCACCTCCGGACCATTCCGGAACTCCTCGTCATGTCCGGGATCTCATCCGGGACTCCGAACAACCTTCGGTAACCATCCCATAACAACTCTAGCGTCACCGAACCTTAAGTGTGTAGACCCTACGGGTTCGGGAACCATGAAGACATGACTGAGACATCTCTCTGGCCAATAACCAATAGCGGGATCTAGATACCCATATTGGCTCCCACATTTTCCATGATGATCTCATCGGATGAACCACGATGTCGGGGATTCAATCAATCCCGCATACAATTCCCTTTGTCTATCGGTATGTTACTTGCCCGAGATTCGATCGTAGGTATCCCCATACCTCGTTCAATCTTGTTACTGGCAAGTCTCTTTACTCGTTCTGTAATGCATGATCCCATGGCTAACTCCTTAGTCACATTGAGCTCATTATGACGATGCATTACCGAGTGGGCCCAGAGATACCTCTTCGTCATACGGAGTGACAAATCCCAGTCTCGATTCGTGCCAACCCAACAGACACTTTCGGAGATACCTGTAGTGCACCTTTATAGCCACCCAGTTACGTTGTGACGTTTGGTACACCCAAAGTATTCCTGCAGTATCCGGGAGTTGCACAATCTCATGGTCTAAGGAAATGATACTTGGCATTAGAAAAGCTTTAGCAAACGAACTACACGATCTTGTGCTACTCTTAAGATTGGGTCTTGTCCATCACATCATTCTCCTAATGATGTGATCCCGTTATCAATGACATCCAATGTCCATGGTCAGGAAACCATGACCATCTATTGATCAACGAGCTAGTCAACTAGAGGCTTACTAGGGACATGTTGTGGTCTATGTATTCACACATGTATTACGATTTCCGGTTAATACAATTATAGCATGAATAATAGATAATTATCATGAACTAGGAAATATAATAATAACCATTTTATTATTGCCTCTAGGGCATATTTCCAACACACACATCGACCGACTCCTGCCTGCATCTAGAGTATTAAGTTCATAGAACAGAGTAACACATTAAGTAAGATGACATGACGTAGCGGGATAAGCTCAAGCAATATGATGAAAACCCCATCTTGTTATCCTCGATGGCAATAATACAATACGTGCCGGTTCCCCTTCTGTCACTAGGATCGAGCACCGCAATATTGAACCCAAAGCTAAGCACTTCTCCCATTGCAAGAAAAACTAATCTAGTTGGCCAAACCAAATCAATAGTTCGAAGAGACTTGCAAAAATATCAAAGCATGCATATAAGAATTCAGACAAGATTCAAATAATATTCATATATAAGCTGCTCATAAATCCACAATTCATCGGATCTCAGCAAACACACCGCAAAAGAGTATTACATCGAATAGATCTCCAAGAACATCGAGGTGAACATGGTATTGAGAATCAAAGAGAGAGAAGAAGCCATCTAGCTACTAGCTATGGACCCGTAGGTCTGTGGTAAACTACTCACGCTTCATCGAAGAGGCAATGGCGTTGATGTAGAAGCCCTCCGTGATCGAATCCCCCTCCGGCAGGACGCCGAAAAAGGCCACTAGATGGGATCTCACGGGTATAGAAGGTTGCGGTGGTGGAAAGTGGTTTCATGGCCCCCTGGAAGGTTTTGGGATATTTGAGAATATATAGGCGGAAGAAATAGGTCGGTGGAGTCACGAGGGGCCCACACGGGTGGGGCGCGCCCTACCCCCCTGGGCGTGCCTCCCGACCTTGTGGCCGCCTCATGGCTGTCCTGACGTGCACTCCAAGCCCTCTGGATGTCTTCTAGTCCAAGAAAATCCATCGCTAAAGTTTCATTCCGTTTGGTATTCCTTTTCTGCGAAACTCTAAAACAAGGAAAAAAACAAAAACTGGCATTGGGCTTTAGGTTAATAGATTAGTCCCAAAAATCATATAAAATAGCATATAAATGCATATACAACATCCAAAATAGATAATATAATAGGATGGAACAATAAAAAATTATAGATATGTTGGAGACGTATTAGCAACCTCCTCAACTCCCTCTCCCCTTAGCTCCCCCTGTGGCAACTAAGCATCACCTTCCTCATGGTTGTAGAAGGGAAAATCCATGGTTCCTGGCTTGACAGATCTAACAGAAAACAGCAAGAAAAGAGAACAGAAGATTTCTCTGCGATACGGTGGTCAATAGGTTCGGGCGGTATATAATTTTTTTATCTTGGGAAACAAGCAAACAGATGAAAAACGGAGTCCGGAAGGTACCCGAGGTGGGCACAACCCACCTGTGCGCGCTCTTGTGCCCAGTAGGGTCACCTTCCTGGTAGTTTCTTATTTTCCTAATTTTTAAATATTCCAAAACTTACAAAATATATTTTGGTGAATTTTTTGGAGTCTGTTTACTTACCTATCACATACCTCCTCTTTTTTCACGATTCTAGAGTGTTCCAGAAGGTTTCTTTTATGTGTTCTTCTGGTGTCATAGTTTGGATAATATTGCTTTCAACATTAATGGGTGTACCTGAGATATAGTGTTTTATTCGTTGCCCATTAACAACCCTTCGGGTTCGTACCTTCGGCATTATTTATTTTGATGGCTCCAGATCGATAAACCTCATTGATAACATAGGGTCCTTCCCATTTGGAGAGGAATTTTCCTGCAAAGAATCTGAAACGAGAGTTGTACAAAATAACATATTCTCCAACTTCGAACTCACGCTTTTGTATTCTTTTATCATGCCATCTTTTAACCTTTTCTTTAAATAACTTGGCATTTTCATAAGCTTGGGTTCTCCATTCATACAATGAGCTAGTATCAAATAACCTCTTTTCACTGGCAAGTTTGAAATCATAGTTGAGTTCTTTAATTGCCCAATATGCTTTATGTTCTAACTCAAGAGGCAAATGACAAGCTTTTCCATAAACCATTTTATAAGGAGACATACCCATATGATTTTAATATGTTGTTCTATAAGCCCAAAGTGCATCATCTAATATCTTAGACCAATTCTTCCGAGACCTATTGACAACCTTTAGTAAAATTAATTTTATTTGTCTATTGCTAAGTTCAACTTGACCACTAGACTGAGGATGATAAGGTGATGCAATTCTATGGTTAACATCATACTTGGCAAGCATTTTACGGAAAACACCATGAATAAAGTGTGAACCACCATCAGTCATTAAATATCTAGGGACTCCAAACCTAGGGAAAATAACTTCCTTAAGCATTTTAATAGAGGTGTTGTGATCAGCACTGCTAGTTGGAATAGCTTCTACCCACTTAGTAACATAATCAATAGCAACCAAAATATGAGTATACCCATTAGAGGAAGGAAAAGGTCCCATGTAATCAAATCCCCAAACATCAAATGGTTCAACATCAAGTGAATAATTCATAGGCATTTCTTGACGCTTATCGATATTACCTATTCTTTGACATTCATCACAAGATGAGACAAACTTACGAGCATCCTTGAAGAGAGTAGGCCAATAAAACCCAGATTGCAATACCTTGTGAGTAGTTCTGTCTCCCGCATGATGTCATCCATAAGCTTCAGAGTGACATTTTCGTAGGATTTGTCCCTGCCATCTACTCCTTTATGAAGATGTGGGTCATCCCAAAAGTAGTGTCTTAAATCATAGAAGAATTTTTTCTTCTGTTGGTAAGTAAAGCTAGGTGGTATGTATTAGCAACAATATAGTTAGCATAGTCAGCATACCAAGGTGTGCTATGAGAAACATTTATAGCAGCTAATTGCTCATCAGGAAAACTATCATTAATAGGTTGTGGGTCATCAGTATTATTTTCAAGCCTAGACAAGTTATCAGCTATGGGGTCCTCCGCTCCTTTTCTATCAGTGATATGCAAATCAAATTCTTGTAGCAAGAGAACCCACCTAATGAGTCTAGGTTTAGCATCTTTCTTCATAAGATATTTTATAGCAACATGATTAATGTGAACAATAACTTTAGAATCAACAATGTAAGATCTGAATTTATCACAAGCAAACACCACTGCTAAGAATTCTTTTTCAGTAGTAGCATAATTTCGTTGAGCACTGTCTAGAGTTTTACTAGCATAATGAATAACATTCAGTTTCATATCAACTCTTTGTCCTAGAACAACACCAACAGCACAATCACTAGCATCACACATAATTTCAAAAGGCAAGTTCCAATCAGGCGGCTGAACAATAGGTGCAGAAATTACAGCTTTCTTGAGTGTTTCAAAGGCTTCTAAGCAATCATCATAAAAAACAAATGGAATACCCTTTTGCAAAAGATTCGTAAGAGGCCTAGAAATTTTAGAGAAGTCTTTAATAAACCTCCTATAGAAACCAGCATGATCGAGGAAACTACGAATACCTTTGATATCTTTAGGACATGTCATTTTCTCGATTGCATCAACCTTAGCTTTGACCACCTCAATACCTCTTTTAGAAATTTTATGGCCCAAAACAATACCTTCGTTAACCATAAAGTGGCACTTCTCCCAATTCAAAACAAGATTAGTTTGCTCACATCTCTGCAAAACTCAATCAAGATTGCTTAAACAATCATCAAAAGACTTCCCATAAACAGAAAAGTCATCCATGAAAACTTCAATAATCTTTTCACAAAAGTCAGAGAATATAGCAGTCATACATCTTTGAAAGGTATTAGGTGCATTGCATAAACCAAAAGGAATACTTCTATAAGCATAAGTTCCAAAAGGGCAAGTAAAAGTGGTCTTTTCTTGATCAGGTTGAGGAACATGTATTTGTGAAAAAACAGAATATCCATCAAGGAAGCAAAAATGTGTGTGCTTAGATAATCTTTCTAGCATTTGATCAATAAAATGCAGAGGTTAATGATCTTTTCTAGTTGCTTTGTTTAGTTTTCTAAAATAAATTACCATTCTATAGCCTGTAACAACTCTTTGTGGAATAAGTTCATTCTTATCATTAGGAACAATAGTAATACCTCCTTCCTTAGGGACACAATGAAGAAGACTTACCCATCTACTATTAGCTATAAGATAGATTATACCTGCTTCCAGAAGTTTTAATATTTCCTTTCTTACCACTTCTTTCATCTTCGGATTTCACCGACGTTGGTGATCAACAATGGGTTTAGCATCAGGTTCCATATTAGTCTTATGCTGGCATAGAGTGGGACTGATGCCCTTAAGATCATCAAGAGTATATCCAATAGCAGCTCGGTGCTTCTTCAAAACTTTTAATAATCTTTCTTCTTCATGTTCTGAAAGGTTAGCACTAATAATAATATGATAAATCTTTTTCTCATCGAGATAAGCATATTTCAAAGTGTCTGGCAATTGTTTTAATTCAAATATAGGATCACCTTTAGGTGGAGGAGGACCTCCTAGAGTTTCAATAGGCAAATTGTGTTTAAGTAGAGGACGTTGTTCAAAGAAATCATTATCTATTTCACTTCTTTCATGCATATGCATATCATTTTCATGGTCTAGCAAATATTATTCTAAATGATCAGTAGGAGGCACAACAATAGAAGCAAGACCAATAATTTCATCCTCACTAGGCAATTCTTTTTTATGAGGTTTTCTACTAAACTTGGAAAATTGAATTCATGAGACTCATCACCAAAGCTAACACCGACAGTTTGTTTCTCACAATCTATTTTAGCATTAACGATGTTCAAGAAAGGTCTATCAAAGATAATGGGAAAAAAGTCATCTTGTGGGGAACCAAGAACAAGAAAATTAGTAGGGTATTTTATTTTTCCACACAAGACTTCAACATCTCTAACAATCCCAAGTGGTGTGATGGTGTCTTTATTAGCAAGTTTAATAGTAACATCTATGTCTTCTATTTCAGTGGGTGCTATATCATTCATAATTTCTTGATATAAGGTAAAATGAATAGCACTCACGCTAGCACCTATGTCACATAAACCATGATAACAGTGATCTCATATTTTATCTGAGACAACATGTCTATGTTTATCTTTTTCATCGGGTTTGGCAATTCTAGCAGCTTCATCACAGAAGTAAATAACATGCACATCTATATTTTCAACCAGGAGGTCCTTAACCATAGCAACACTAGGTTCTACCTTGATTTGTTCAGCTGGTTTAGCTGTTCTAATATAACTTTTATTAACCACAGTTGAAACTTTAGCATGTTCCTTTATCCTAACAGGAAAAGGTGGTTTTTCAATATAAGCAGTAGGAACAACTGGATCAACATTATAGATTATAGTTTCTTATTTAGCTATTGCTGGTTCTTTAATTTATTCTTTAATAGGTGGGTGATATTTTAACCACTTCTCTTTAGGGAGATCAACATGAGTAGCAAAAGATTCACAAAAGGAAGCTACTATCTCAAAGTTAAGTCCATATTTAGTGCTAAACTTTTGAAAAGCATCGGTATTCATAAAGGATTTAACACAATCAAACTTAAGCTTAATACCCGACTCTTTACGTTCATCGAGTTACCAATCTTTAGAGTTGCGTTTAATTCTTTCCAAAAGATCCCACCGGAATTCAATGGTCTTCTTCATAAAGGAACCAGTACAAGAAGTATCAAGCATGGATCGATCATCATGAGAAATCCAAGCATAAAAATTCTGAATGATAATTTCCTTTGAGAGCTCATGTTTGGGGCATGAATATAACATTGACTTAATCCTCCCCCAAGCTAGAGCGATACTTTCTCCTTCACGAGGCCAAAAATTATATATATAATTCCGATCATGATGAACTAGATGCATAGGATAATTATTTGGTGAAACTCCAATTTCAATCGATTCCAATTCCAAGAACCAATATCATCGCATAGCCTATACCATGCCAATGCTTTTCCCTTCAAATATAAAGGGAAAACCTTCTTGTTAACTTCATCTCCGGGTAAACCTACAAGCTTAAACAATCCATAAATTTCTTCCACATATATCAAGTGCATATCAGGATGTTCGGTTCCATCTCCTGCATAAGGATTAGCTAGTAGTTGTTCTATCATACCCGAAGGAATTTCATATTAAATATTTTCAATAGGTGCAGTGGGTTGAGGGGTGACTAATTGTGGTTCCGGTCGAGGTAAAAATACCCCGAACAAACCCCTCAAAGGATTGTTTTCCATAGTAACAAGTGACAATAAATTTAAGCATGTAGTAATAATTTTTCCTTACCAATTTCCACTTACCAAGAGCGCTTCACTCCCCGGCAATGGCGCCAGAAAAGAGCCTTGATGACCTACAAGTATAGGGGATCAATTGTAGTCCTTCTGATAAGTAAGAGTGTCGAACCCAACGAGGAGCAGAAGGAAATGACAAGTGGTTTTCAGCAAGGTAATGTCTGCAGGCACTGAAATTGTAAGTAACGAGGAGTTTGATAGCAAGATAATTGGTAACGAGCAAGTAACGATAATAGTAACAAAAGTGCAGCAAGGTAACCCAATCTTTTTTAGGCAAAGGACAGGCCAAAATTGTCTCTTATGATAAGCAAGGTGTTCTTGAGGGTACACGGGAATTTCATCTAGTCACTTTCATCATCTTGGTCTGATTTGTGTTCGCTACTTTGATAATTTGATATGTGGATGGATCGGTGCTTTAGGTGCTGTTCTTACTTGAACAAACCTCCACCTTATGATTAACCCCCTCACAATCATCCGCAACTACGAGAAAAGTATTAAGAATAAATCCTAACCATATCATTAAACTTTTGGATCCAATCGGTCTCTTATGGAATAGCGCATAAATTAGGGTTTAAGCTTCTATCACTCTTGCAACCCATCATTTAATAACTACTCCACAATGCATTCCCTTAGGCCCAAATATGGTGAAGTGTCATGTAGTCGACGTTCACATGACGCCACTAAGGGAATCACAACATACATACAATCAAAATATTGAACACATATAAAATTCACATGATTACTTGCAACAAGATTTCTCCCGTGACCTCAAGAACAAAAGTAACTACTTATAAATGATAATCATGCTCAAGATCAGAGGGGTATTAAATAGCATATTGGATCTGAACATATAATCTTCCACCAAATAAACCATGTAATAATCAACTACAAGATGTAATCAACACTACTATTCACCTACAAGTACCAATCTATAGAACCGGTACAAAGATTGAACACAAGAGATGAACTAGGGTTTGAGAGGAGATGGTGCTGTTGAAGATGTTGATGGAGATTGCCCTCCCCAAGATGGGAGAGTTGTTGGTGATGATGATGACGATGATTTCCCCCTCCGGGAGGGAAGTTCCCCTGGCGGAATCACTCCGCCGGAGGGCAAAGGTGCTCCTGCCCAAATTCCGCCTCGAGACGGTGGCGCTTCATCCCGAAAGTCCTCTCCTTATGTTTTTCTAGGTCAAAATGACTTCTATACCAGAAGATGGGCACCGGAGGTGGGCTGGGCTAAGCACAACCAGGCGCGCCCTGGTGTCTTGTGCTCACCAGGTGGCCCCCTCCGGTAGTTATTTGCTCAAGTATTTCTTATTTATTCCATAAAAATTCCTCATGAAGTTTCAGCTCATTTGGAGTTTTGCGGAATAGGTAGCCTGACGTAACTTTTCCAAGTCTAGATTTCCAGCTACCGGAATTCTCCTCTTTGTGTGAACCTTGCATATTATGAGAGAAAATACATTAGAATTACTCCAAAAGGCATTATTATGCATAAAAACATTATAAATAACAGTAGATAAACATGATGCAAAATGGACGTATCAGCTCTTAGTTTAATTTCGAATCTATTGTACACACGATGGTTGGCGGACGCTCATGATCGACAGCTGCAGCCCACTGAACAAAAGGGATACATGGCTGCAATTTTTTTGCCCTGCAGGAATCCGCCGCCAACCATCGTCCATGTAGTAGTGCTCGTTTAATTTGGACAATCTATTTGAACTCTGCATTAAAATTCCCCCATCTTTCAGAGCATTGAATTTAAGTCGTGTGTGCAAGCTCTAGTGGCTGGTCATTATTTGTGGAACTTTAACATGTGTAGCGCCAAACCATGGTACATATGTCCTCATCATCTTTAAACCTTCAAGCTCCTTCCGCACTTGTCTAAACACTTGTCAGACCACCAATCCTGGTTTTGTCGCGGTGTTCTTGCCGCACGCCTCGCTGCTATTACCGTGCGAGTCTTTGATGTACCAGTCGAGTACCCTAGATTACAAATCCCCACCCCTCCCCATCCCCTATAGAGAGCCACCGATCACATCTGATCGATGCCGAGTCCACACTTCCCCCAGATCACTAAGCTATACCCCGGACCACGTGTGATAGCAGAAGGATTGAAGCTTGATATTATCAATCTTAAGTTCCAACTTCTCTACTTTTAGGCCATCTCTGACCCCAAGATGAACTTCATGAAGAGCGAAGTGATGGTCATGGGCTACCCGCTTGAAGGGCAATGATGGATTGTGGATAATCTCAACTACAAACTGTTCCTTCCAGATCACCTACTTAGCGGTGCCTGCGAGTGACACTAGGATCCAGAGTAAGGACCTTGATACACTAGTAGAGCAAATCAAGGCTAAGACGGAGCCTTGGCGTGACAGGTTTACCTCAAAGGGGAGTAAAACCATGCTAATTAACTCCCGACAATCTAGTCCCCCCATGTATATGATGGGGATGTACCTCCTCCCTAGGGTGTCCATGGATCCCTTGAGAAGGAGGTATCTCGCTCCATCTGGCAGGGAGTCAACATCCTTAAAAAATACCACATGATGAAATGGGCGGATATCTGCTATCCTGAGGACCAGGAGGTCTTGCATTCTTGACTCTCATCGTATGAATGTTGCTCTAATGTTGAAAATGGGTGTGGAGGATCTTGAGGGATGAAGGAGGATATGACTGCAACTAGTAAAGGTTAAATATTTGCGGAACCGCCTCCTCCTAGCCAGTGACAATGAAGAGGGACCCTAGTTTTGGAAGTCTCACTAGCAGATGAAGCATGAGATCGATATGGGTTCTAGCATCTCCATAGGTGATGGAGAGGGTACTCCATTCGGGCTCGACTAGTGGCTTGGGAGGCGCCTGCTTAAGGATGAGTTTCCCTCGTTATCTGTGATCTACTCAGACAAATCGCCCATAGTGCCCTTGGCTATCTGAATGGAGTCGGAACAACTTGTTCCGATGCACATTTGGGCTAGAAGAACCTATGACATGTGCGGTTGCGGGACATGCTTCCGGCCTCGCTTTCGGATCTCCAGACGTGGTGTCATGGCACCTCAATCGTTCAGGAATTTTCTCTTCCAGGTTGGCTTACCAAAGTCTTTGTTAGTCGCCGACCCTGTCCTGGCTCTCATATCTGGGGAAGGCCCCTTTGCTGCTTAAAATCAAGATTTTTGTTTGACAATTTATCCCGAGTGCCTTCTTTGGGCACCAAGGTGGCCAAACAGGAATGGGCATGGTGAGGCCTTTGCCCCCTTGGTGTTGTGCCTGAGTCTGCACATAATTTTTTTTCTTCTTAAAGTGATCGGAACAAATGATCAACAAGTTACAAGAACGATCATATGCGTATCAATCATTCTTGACATCACAAGTACAATGAAAAAGGTTTTCCACTAGCAATGCCTTTAGGAAGAGAATGTCACTCAAGCGTCATCATTGCCAGGTCCAACCACCGAAGGCCAGATCATGGGTTTTCACCAGAATATCCAGTCTAAGAAAATCCGAGCAATGCCTACAACAAAATAACAATACAAAAAGAACATCATTGCCAGATATTAGGGTCAGACCTTAAGTATTCACCCCGGAGCTTGAGACCGGTACTTACCAAATCAAAATCATCATGCATTATTGTCATCACCTTCCGCGATCCCAGTAGCACCTTACATAGCACGGTCTTGATGTGAAATGCCACGCAAGTGAAGACATATTCACACGAGCAAGCAATCAAGCCGTGACAAGAACCGGTCGCCAACAAAGCCGCCGAACTGCGAAGGTCACCGTCACACATTTGTGGCCCTGTTTGGATACTCTAACACAGTTAGAGTTAGAGTTATTTTCTAACCCACTCTAACCCAAATAAGCACCTTTCCACCGGGATAGTTGGGTTAGATGAAACTAACCCACTCTAACCCTTCCTGTTTGGATACTTTTAAGTTATTTGAGCCTCCAACTAACCCAAACTAGCTCTAACCCCATGATCCAAACAGGGCCTGTGACAGAGACTGAGGGAGGAAGGCAAGAAACCGCGAAAGTCCCAACTCAGGACGCTTCGACAATCCCGCACTATCCTCATGCTCGGTTGCCCTCGTCCGTGGCGGCAGGATCAGCCGGCAAAACGAAGTTGCTATCGAGATTATTGATCGCCCACGTGGTCCTCTGCTACGCGCGTCGGATCTCGCCGATAACGCCATTTTTCCTCAACGAATCCACACCATCTACCCCTCGTGATCTGCTTCCCACCGAGCGATCTTTGTTTCCCGATCCATCCATCGACCTTCGAGTCACCAGCTGCCTCTCTACAAGAGAGCCGACACGTATACAACTGGCGAGGGCGCGCCACCACCACCCTCCGCCCCCCGCGCTGAATTCCCTCCACCCACCACACCCAACTCCGACCGACCGACCGATCTGCAGACGTAATTCGGATAACCTAACCTTAAAGAACAGCATACACGTCACCGTCACTTCGTAAACAGCCGGTCGATCGATCATGGCTTCCTCCCTTAGCCGCTCCGCCTCCCACGGCTCCCCCGCCGCCGCCTCGCCGACGCCCACGCCGAGCTTGCTGCGCCGCTTCAGCCCCGACTTCTGCGCCCTCGCTGCCCTCCGGCCGATCAGGCCGGCCGCCTCCAGCGCCAAATCCCCAAGAGACACCACGACCTCCACTGAGCAGGAGCAGCAGCTCGCCGCCCCGTGCCGTGGCGCCTGCGAGGAGCCGCCGCCGTCGCCGTCAGCATCCTCGACGATGGATGCGCCGGATTCCGCGGCGCTGCGCGTGGGGATCATCGGGTTCGGCAACTTCGGGCAGTTCATCGCCGGGGGCATCCAGCGGCAGGGCCATGCCGTGCTGGCCACCTCCAGATCCGACTACTCCGACTACTGCGCCGCCCACGGGATTCGCTTCTTCAGGTGACCAACCATGCCAGTCCACCAACCTATCTTTCCTCGATTCATCGGCTGGGATGCAATCGCAAGTGGATCGATCATGCTGTGAAATGCTGACAACAACAGAAGCCTGGAGGCGCTGTGCGAGGAGCAGCCGGACGTGCTGCTGGTTTGCAGCTCCATCCTCTCCACCGAGTCCGTCGTCCGCGCCATCCCCCTCGCCAAACTCCGCCCCGACACCATCGTCGCCGACGTGCTCTCTGTCAAGCAGTTCCCCCGCAACCTCCTCCTCGAGGTACGTACAGATACGAACCTTCAAGCCAAGCCGTACTCGCCATTGATGATCACACTAGTGCCACTACTATTTCTTCTCAAAGCAGCTGTCTCTGGTTGAAATCTCAAAGCAGTGACGTTGAGTTAATGCAGTTTCGGGATCCTGCCAAACATACGGGACCAGCATACGTGTCACTGTACAAACTCTACCCGTGCAGCTGCATTAAGTTTACTCAAATACTACAAAAAATCTGACGTCAAATTTTTAGGCATGGCAATTTATGTTGGCACGAGGATGGTAAATTTAGTTTGTGAGCATGCTATTTTTCTACTAGAAAAATAATCTAAGACGGGACGGATTTGCCGTGCTCGCCAGCTAAACCTGCCATCCTCGGTATGATTCGATTTACCATGCCTAGAAATACGACGTTCACTGAAGATTTAACTCCATGATTGGTCGGTACCATACCGTCAGATCCTACCGCCGGAGTTCGGCATCGTCTGCACACACCCCATGTTCGGGCCGGAGAGCGGAAAGCACGGCTGGAGAAATCTCCCCTTCGTCTACGACAAGGTTCGCGTCGCGGAGGAAGGCGCTCAGAAGGCCAAGTGCGACCGGTTCTTGAGCATCTTCGAGCAGGAGGTCGGGATTTCGGTTTCTTCTCCGCTCTCCAGGATGGTTAACCACAGGGATTACTTCCTGATCAGGACTGACGAAAGGCACGCAATCCTAACCGTTGCTTGCAGGGGTGTCGGATGGTGGAGATGTCGTGCGCGGAGCACGACCGCCACGCTGCGGGAAGCCAGTTCATCACGCACACCATTGGGAGGTGGGCAACAGATTATCCAATCTGAAACAGTCTTACCAGCGTAGGTTATGGTTGGCAGAGCCGAAGTGTTAACTGTTCATTTGTTGTGCGTGTGATGTAGGGTTTTGGCGCAGCTAAACCTCCAGTCCACACCGATCAACACCAAGGGCTACGAGACCCTTCTGCAACTGGTAAGCAGTGCAGAGTGAAATGCAAGAAAAATGACACTAGAGTACCCTTTTTGGTTCTTGAGAGCCTGTTGTTAACCGATCATATTTGCCGCCTTTTCGCAGACGGAGAACACGGTGAGCGACAGTTTTGATCTATACTACGGGCTCTTCATGTACAATGTGAACGCCACAGAGCAGGCAAGTTGTTGCACTCATATCACGCACCGTCCTTTTCTTCTTCTGAAATCATGTTAAAACGCCGTCTGAATCTCCAAAATATCATGTGCAGATGGACAAATTGGACAGGGCGTTTGAGAAGGTGAAGCAGATGCTGTACGGCAGGCTGCATGGTGTGCTGCGGAAGCAGATCGTAGAGAGGGTTCCCATGCCCGGAGCCCCGTTGTTGGGATCAAGAGAAGCCAAGGACAGCCCTGCTGCGAGCAGAGAAGAGATGAAGCACCTATCCCCTCGGGTTGCTGATGTACCCTCCCCTTGTCATACGTTTTCCCCGGTGGCTTTCAGCACCGTAAAATGTTAAATCTGTGTCTTTTCTCGCCGTTGTGATCTAAATGAAAAAAAATGAAATTTGTTTTTCAGGGAAATTTTGGAGTAAGAGATAGATAAACAATTGAATTTTTTAAAAATTACTTATTTCTGTTTTGGGATTTATTTTTCAATAGGACCCTCTTTTTTGGAGCGAACGATCGAATATTCTCCTATTGCTTCTTATTTTAACGGATTGTATTCCATATGGAATAAGAGAAAAAGAAAAGCATTCCACGACTTCCCGAGTGGCTGCTAAAATTAAAAGAACTCTTCCTTGAATTTACTTTATTCTTATTTCATTTTCAAACTCCAACCAAAGTAGATTCAAATACAAGTCACTTCGAGTTCTGTCTTCTGCCTTTCCCTGTTTCATCTCGTAAAGTTCCATGCTTGCAGTTTGGTCAAGAAAGTTAGACCTAATCCTACAAACTGAGACAAGGATTAATTGCAAATTATGAAAGGATAGATTTGACATATAGAACTCTCTAAAACCACTAAGGCAGTAGATTTTCGATTGAGCTTCGTTTTTTAGATGGGCTTCAATTTTGATTCTGACAACGTACTGGAGCTATACCTCGCTCCTAATAATTTCTAATAGGTTCTCACCTCTCGCGTCCTCGTGTTTGGGCCGGCCCAGTAATCAGGTTTCACGTTCGCTCACTCAGATGGCTGCTCAGATCGCTCTGTAGCGACAAATGGCTGCTCAGAAGAACCAACATGTTCATGATATGCAATGACATGGCACGGCAAGGGCAAGACAAGGTGTGACTACACATTAAGTTGCATATCAACGGAACTTCATGTTTCTGAAATGGTTCAATTCCGTTTAGTTACACAACAATATTAAATATTATTCAACATGACAAGGGGGTGAAGCGGAAGTAAACTACAGTATCTATCTAGTCTCTTTAAATGGGGTATAAAACCTATACATATAATTTCCTAAATTACCACATGACGATTAAATAGTTAATTACTGTTCTGTCCTAAGCAGTATTTTATTGTTGGTTAACAGGAAAATTAAGTGCACCATTGCAATCAACACATTTTTCTGGTCCAATTACATATATATATAATGTTTCTCCATCCGGGATATGGTTACAAAGTTACAATTATCATACGTTCCGGGAGTTTTCTGCAAAATAGAATTTTTTTTGCGGGGTTAAAAGGATTTCATTGCTCAACTGTTGGAATATTCGTTCCTACATAGCAGAGGAACGTCTGCAGGTCCAGAGCGCAACCAAACTGCAGTTCGGCCCTCTGATTGTCCGAAAGCAGCAAGTGTGTGGCTAACAACGTTCTGATTCCTACTTACATGAGCAATAGAGATATCCCTTTCACCAAAGAGCCTTTTAATATCCTGAACTATCATTCTATGTGGCGATCTGTTAAGGGTAGGCGACTTGATCAACTTGACTGCATCCATGCAGTCCATCTCGATGTCTACCGGGCGAGTAGACCTTTGTAGAGCAAGGCTTAATCCCTCCTGACATGCCAACAACTCAGCCTGGAGCGGTCCGGAACAATGCAAGATAGAACGACAAGCGGAGAAGATAATGTTGCCATCATTATCACGTAGGATCATATCGGCTCCTGCTAATCCACCATCGTTATCAACGAATGACCCGTCAACATTCAGCTTCACACGACCGGTCGGCGGGGCAGACCACTGGACTGTGGCTGCATATTGCGTTGCTGTATTTATCATTGTAGAACTATACCCAATCGGCAGCGGCACCATCTTCCCTTTGATGATGTCAGTGGTTGGAAAATGATTGATGCATCGAAGAGATTCATCATAGCTAATTAGAAATTTGCAGGAAGCTTCAATTGGAGGTGGTAGCTTATGGTGTACTATTTCATTACGTACATGCCAACTCCTCCACAGCACCATCAACACATGCATGCGATCATCTTCATTTAGTTTATACAGAAGATCAAAAAGCCACTCAGGGCATGTATTCCTCATTGAAGCTAAGTCCGGCAATAGCCATTTTTCCTGCATGGCGTTCCACAAAGCAACAGCCAATGGGCATCTACAGAATGTATGGAACGTGTCCTCCGGTTCCATCGCACACAGCGGACAAAGGTTAGACACCTCAAGTTTCCGTGATTTTTTATTCACCCAAGTAGCCAGTGAATTTGTGACCAAACGCCATGCAAAGATACGCATCTTTGGTGGAGCAGGGCACCTCCATATAAGTGTCCAAATGGCACGTCGCCCGTCCGGTGCCCTACTCGATGCGACTGTAGTCTGACGGTGAATCTCATCATATGATAGACGATAAGCACT
This sequence comes from Triticum urartu, assembly GCF_003073215.2. Taxonomy (NCBI): domain Eukaryota; kingdom Viridiplantae; phylum Streptophyta; class Magnoliopsida; order Poales; family Poaceae; genus Triticum; species Triticum urartu. The sequence goes on along the minus strand of NC_053028.1, from coordinate 497,135,537 downwards.
CCGGACTGTGAACGATCCAGAACGCTCAGGCGCCCAAGCGATAATATCTCTGTCCAACCGTAGCACCACCTTGATCTTCATAATTTCCATGACATCTACTGACATGAAATGTTGATTAAGTAGTTGCACATTCCAATTTCCTCGGTCGTCCAGGAGCTCGCTAACACGCCGAAGGCGGCAGCGCCCCTGGGGTGATATTGGCAACCTCGCAAGTGGATGTGGTATCCACTGGTCACGCCAAATACGTACAGAAGCACCATCACCAATGCGCCAAATTAGACCTTTCTTGAGAAGCTCAAGACCGTGGACAATAGACTGCCACGTCTGGGATGAGTTGCCCGAAAATACCGTATCTTCCAGACGTCCCGCCAGGTAATATCTTGCTTTGAGCACCTGCGCACATAAACTGTCAGGGTAAGCAATAAGACGCCAAGCCTGTCTAGCCAGAAGTGCCTGATTGAAGAGTCTGAAATCACGGAACCCCATGCCGCCTTGCACTTTCGGTTTAATCAATGTATCCCATGCACGCCAATGTGTCTTCCTCTTCCCCTCCTTGGCCCCCCATCAAAAATTGCGTACCATGCGAGTAAGATCATCACGAACACTCTGAGGCAAACGGAAAACCCCCATGATATATGTAGGTAGGGACTGTGCAACCGCCTTAATGAGAATTTCTTTGCCCCCTTGTGACGTCGCTTCTCCCCACTGTAAGATACGCTTAGTAAGTTGCTCTTGTAGATTTTGAAACTTGCCCTTCGACATTCTACCAGATGGTGTGGGGAGACCGAGATACTTATCGTCGAATCCCACCGTCTGAACCTGCAAGGTATGCACAACCTCATGCTTGTCGTTGTCACCACAACATGGGCCAAATAAAATAGAACATTTTGCCGGGTTAATGAATTGTCCTGTGGTGCACTCATAAATAGCCAGTACATCTCCCACCTGGGTAGCTTCTTCCTGAGTAGCACGGAAAAACATTAATGTGTTGTCTGCGAATAGGAGGTGTGAGATACCTGGCGCCCTTGGACACACATGAATAGGAGAAATCCTTCCTTGTCTGACCTTCTGTTTCAAAATAGCATCAAGTCCATCAGCGAGGTTACACAAATAGAATTTAATAGAGAAATAACGAGTGTACTATTCTACTCGGGCCTAAACTGGGCACAGGCCGCACAGGGGCGGGCTACGGCTAAAACAACGGCACATGCTGCAGATAACCGAGGTCCCTGCCATGGCCCAAGAACTCGAGCATCTATAACTCGCTCGAAGCAATAGATAGCGACAGACCTACGTGCCCTAGGCTCAACAGGAAAAAGGTGTGGTCCGAAGATTTAGAGCATCTACAGCCGGACACCCCAAACTCACCTCAAACGTCCGGGCGGACGGCCTGGTCACGGAATCTCAACCCAGACAGGCGCCTCAAACGGGCCTCAAACGTCTGGGCTGATCAGCAGCCCTCATATCCGGCCCAAATATGAGGCAGATATGGCGACGCCCGGGCGGGTCAGGGCGGGTCCGCTGACCCCGCTGCAAGTCGTAGCGGTCCCACTTGCAGCCACAGAAACTCTGTCATCTCTCATCAGTGCACCCAAATTTTAGTACCACATCGCCGCGCGGCGCATGTCGGTAAGCCTCTCTGTTGTTGTATAGGTCTATCAATTCTTACTGCATGAGCGAGATAACTTGGCACTACACTGCATTTCATTAACTGATGATTGTTCATCGAGTGTTCAAGTTCGTGTCGTTCATGCTTTGATACCATGACTACAATGATAATAGATTTTAATTTTTATCAACACATTGTGATTCATAAAAGGTAATATTAACATGAATATTTTCCTTGTCAAGGAGATAGACCCTGACTATAAATCTTCTATGTGATAAACATAGAAAATTCATAATGACAATCTTTCTTTAAGGATGCAATGATGTCAGAAGCTTATCGCTTTTGGATGAGCCGGCTATTTAAGCCGGTCGACTAGCTCATCATGCGATGAGGTAAAACTAATACGGGTGTGAAAATCTTAAGTACGAACAAATTTCGTTGTGTTTTGACAGCCCAGCCGGCCCAAGATGGACGGAGTGCTCATCGTGCATGACCCTGCATATAATAGATGTTTTGAAAATAAGATGTGTAGATCCTAAAAAAGAAGAAAAACAGGACATGTAATTGTAAATGGTAAAATTTGAGGCCCGTCCAGTCACCGTCGCGGGCTCGTCCTCGGACGAGGACGTTTGAGGGCCCAAATCTGCAATCTACGGCTGCATACATAATCAGTCTCTCCCCCTAAAAGAAAAAGCAGTCTGTCGAAAGTGTGCGTGAGCGTTCGCATTTCTACTGTGTTTCTTGAAAAAAAAGGTTGCGTAAAATTTCGTGTTCCAAACATAGGCTTCAACGTCTTATACAGAGCACCCGCAAAAAAAAAGGGTCCTATACAGAGCAGCTGGACAGAGCTATACACAAGAGATCGACGTATGTACACGCTGCGGAGGCCGATTTTTGGTAGGCATCGGAGCAAGCATCACATGACGGAGCAGGCGGTGGGGTTGTCGTCGCTGAAGTAGCTCCGCGCGTCGTTGGACTGCTCGTGGTGGTACCCGTGGAGGTCCGAGTCGTAGTAGCCATGGACGTGGTAGTTGTACGAGCTGGCGCTGCCGTGCTGCGCCGCCGGCGCCGGGTACCCTCCGTGCGGGATGCTGTTGTAGTAGCGGTGCGCGTGGGCGGCGGCGGCGGGCTTGGCCTGGTAGGAGTGGTAGTAGGCCGGCTGCGCGTGAGCGTAGGCGTGGGCGTGGTGGTACCCCGGGTCGTACGCCGACGGCCACAGCACGGCGAGCTTCCCCGTGCGCCGCGCCGCGCGCAGCACCTTCTTCTGGCTCGCCGTGCCCGTCACCGTCACCTTGTCCCGCGCTCGGTCCACGTCCACATAGTGCACGCCTGCACAACACAACCACAAAATTATCAGGACATGTCTCCTGTGCATCGCTTGACGCAGAGGCCGGGGGCAATCCTCTGATACCACAATCATGATGAGAAATTCCTCGGATAGCATACCTTGAAGCCTGAGAAGGGCCTTCCTCACGTTGTCCTCGCAGCCGTCGCAGTCGATGTTCATCTGCATCTCCACGATCTGCACGCAACACAAGGTTTCTCAAGAATTTAGCACTAGACCATGCCGATAATTTAGCCGTGGATAAAGGCAGACAGCCAGGTGCAAGAACTTACCGTCATGGCTGATTGCTCTTGAAGACAAAAGTCGAGCTCCTTTCTAACTCGGAGTGCTTTGCTAGGACAATGTATGGCTGTATATAACGGCCGGAAGGAGATGACAATGTATGGATATTTCTTTTTTCAGGTCAAGTCAGCTCGCGGATAGACGAAGATATCTACTACCAGCTGCAAGTTGCACCAGTAGTGCGTACTATATATATGTAGTGACAGTGGATGGTTTATTATTTGCAATGTAATTTCGGTGCTGCTGTCGGCCGGCCTCTGCATCATGAAAGCGACGTGGCAACTAGTCATAACGTTTTGTCTGGCACTGCCATGACGACGCGGAGCGGTGAATGGCCTGGTAGTTGCGTGATAGTTTTGCGGATGCTGTAGAGCGACCCATCGAGTTTGTTAAGCTGACCTAGAGTAGTGACGATATTTTTTGAGGAATAAGTAGTGCCAATATGGGTCAGCACGATGCAAGTTGAACAAATGGAAAAGCCGATTGTCAGGTGAAATATCAAGTGATGTGCTGCGCTGGACGTGGGCTCAAATGAGCTCGGGCGAACAGTAAAAATCGAAAAACATTAAAAAATTGTTTTAAAAAGATTCAGATTTTTTGAACAATTATTAAATGTTTTTTGAGTTACTGTAGATGGGGATTTTCGTGTTGCGCCTCCTTTTTCTTCCGGGAAATACCTATGTACATCTTAAGGCCTCTTTTGGTTCATAGGTAGGATTATCATAGGAATAGGAATCTTGTAGAAAATGAAATGATATGTATCTCAAATCCTATGAGTAGGAATAGGAAACAAGATGTCATTTGGTTGACATCAAAGGAATTTTTCCATTGAGTCTAGGCTCTTTTTTATTTTTCTATGAAATGTGGAGGATAGGAACCAATCCTATGTTGGAATAGGAATCCATTCCTATGAACCAAAGGGCTCTAAAGGAAAAAATCCTATAAGAATCCTATCCTCTAGAATTCCTGTGAAATTCCTCTAAACCAAAGAAGGCCTAAAACCTGACACAAAGTTGTTGATGCTTTCTACTTTCTCCGTCTTAAAATAAGTGACTCAACTTTATACTAGCTTACAAAGCTAGTATAAAATTGAGTATTTACTTTTCATGTAAGAGTCAATAATGTTCTTCTCTATTCCTTTTTTATTTTTATTTTTGCAAGCATCATGTGGCGGGAAAAAAATCTAGGCATATATATCCAGTTGGACATGAGTGATCATGAGTTATTATTATTGACATTACCCTTGAGGTAAATGAGTTGGGAGGCGAAACTATAAGCCCCTATATTTCTATGTGTTTGACCGAAACTTTTGCTCCATATATATGTCGTGAGTGTCAGCAATCATAGCAGACTAAATGATAATTGAGTATATGGACTTGATAAACAAAAGCTCTTACATGAGACCCTTCCTGAAAATATGATGAATTGTAATTGCCTTGTTGACTGAGAACATAGTTTGTTAGTTTTCAAGAAAATTTATGCTTTATGCTTCGTTATTGTGATGAATTGTAACTTGATCATGAGAAATTTTATGATGATATATTGTTGCTATGATAATGACCGTAATGCTACTATGTCCGTATTTTGTTTTTATCGACACCTTTCTCTCTAAACATGTGGTCATGATTATCGACATCGGTTTTCGCTTGAGGACAAGCGAGGTCTAATCTTGGGGAGTTGATACGTCTATTTTGCATCATGTTTTCGTACTGTTATTTATAATGTTTTTTATCAATATAATACTTTGTGGTGCAATCCTAATGCCTTTTCTCTCTTAATTTGCAAGAATTACATGAAGAGGGAGATTGCCGACAGCTGGAATTTTGAACTTTAAAAGCTATATCAGAGATACCTATTCTACACAACTCCAAATGAGCTGAAGTTTCATGGAAAATTATTTTGGAATATAAAAAATACCAAAGAAAAGAAATACCAGAGGGCTTGTGGGGCCCCTAGCTGGCCTTCGAGACCCATCTTCTCCTATCTGATGTCATTTTCGAAAAAAAATCAAGAGAAGACTTTCGGGATGAAGCGCCGTCATCTCGAGGCGGAACCTAGGCAGGAGCACTTTTTCTCTCCGACGGAGCGATTCCGCCCGGGATACTTTCCTCCGGGAGGGGGAAATCGAGGCCATTGATGTTGGGAAACGTAGCATGCAATTTAAAAAAAAATTCCTACACTCACGCAAGATCTATCTAGGAGATGCATAGCAACAAGAGGGGGGAGTGTGTCCACGTACCCTCGTAAAACGAAAGCAGAAGCGTTTGACAACGCAGTTGATGTAGTCGAACTTCTTCTAGCTCCGACCGATCAAGCACCGAACGTACGACACCTCCGAGTTCTGCACACGTTCAGCTCGATGACGTCCCTCGCCTTCTTGGTCCAGTAAGGTGTCGAGGTAGTAGATGAGTTCCGTCAGCACGACGTGGTGACGGTGATGGTGAAGTGATCCATGCAGGGCTTCACCTAAGCACTATGAAGATATGACCGGAGGCATAAACTATGAAGGGGGGCACCTCACACAGCTAACTATGAAGATATGACCGGTTTCCCAAGTGGCGCCCCACTCTTTCCATGTATGCATGAAGGGGAAGGAAAGAGGGGAGGGTGAGGGAAGGAAGTGGGAATCCGAATTCACACTTTCCTTTCCATTCCCCCCTTTCCTTCTCCTCCTCCTATGGCCCTATAGGGCGCACCAGACCCTGTGGGCTGGTGTGTTCCTTCACAAGGCCCATATAGCCCATAGAATTGCCGGGGGCACCCGAAACACCTTCTGATGACCCGATAAGTACCCGATACCCTCCGGAACACTTCCGGTGTTCGAATACCATCGTCCTATATATATATATCCTATATATATATCAATCTTTACCTCTCAACCATTTAGAGACTCCTCGTCATGTCCGTGATCTCATTGGGGACTCGGAACAACATTCAGTCACCAAATCACATAACTCATATAATTCAATATCGTCATCGAACGTTAAGCGTGCGGACCCTGCGGGTTCGAGAACTATTTAGACATGACCAGGACACCTCTCCGGTCAATAACTAATAGCGGAACCTGGATGCTCATATTGGCTCCTACATATTCTACGAAGTTCTTTATCAGTCGAACTGTTATGACAACATACATTATTCCCTTTGTCATCGGTATGTTACTTGCCCGAGATTCGATCATCGGTATCCTCATTCCTAGTTCAATCTCGTTACCGGCAAGTCTCTTTACTCGTTTCGTAATACATCATCTTGCAACTAACTCATTAGTCACTTTGCTTACAAGGCTTCTCATGATGTGCATTACCCCAGAGATACCTCTCTGATATTCAGAGTGACAAATCCTAATCTCGATCTATGCCAACCCAACAAACACCTTCGGAGATGCTTGTAGAGCATCTTTATAATCACCCAGTTACGTTGTGACGTTTGATAGCAGACAAGGCTTTCCTCTGGTATCCGGGAGTTGTATAATCTCATAGTCGAAGGAATATGTATTTGACATGAAGAAAGCAATGACAACCCATGTCCATGGTTAGGAGACCTTAACCATCTTTGATCAACGAGCTAGTCAAGTAGAGGCTCACTAGGGACACAGTGTTTGTCTATGTATCCACACATGTATTTAGGTTTCCGATCAATACAATTCTAGCATGAATAATAAACATTTATCATGAATAAGGAAATATAAAATAACAACTTTATTATTGCCTCTAGGGCATATTTCCTTCAGTCTCCCACTTGCACTAGAATCAATAATCTAGTTCACATCGCCATGTGATTTAACACCAATAGTTCATATCGCCATGTGACTAATACCAAAAAGGGTTTACTAGAGTCAATAATCTAGTTCACATCGTCATGTGATTAACACCCAAAGAGTACTAAGGTGTGATCATGTTTTTCTTGTGAGAGAGGTCCAGTCAACGGGTCTGCCACATTCAGAACCATATGTATTTTGCAAATTTCTATGTCTACAATGCTCTGCATGGAGCTACTCTAGCTAATTGCTCCTAGTTTTAATATGTATCCAGATTGAGACACTGAGTCATCCAGATCAGTGCCAAAGCTTGCATCGATATAACCCTTTACGACGAACTCTTTATCACCTCCATAACCGAGGAACATTTCCTTAGTCCTCTTAAGTAACTAAGGATAATTTTGCCCGCTGTCCAGTGATCTACTTCTGGATCACTATTGTACCCCCTTGCCAAACTCATGGCAAGGCACACAATATGTCTGGTACACAGTATGACATACTTTATAGAACCTATGGCTGAGGCATAGGGAATGACTTTCATTCTCTCTCTATCTTCTACCGTGGTCGGGCTTTGAGTCTTACTCAACTTCACACCTTGCAATATAGGCAAGAACCCTTTCTTTGACTGATACATTTTGAACTTCTTCAAAATCTTGTCAAGGTATGTGCTTTGTGGAAGTTCTATTAAGCGTCTCGATCTATCCCTATAGATCTTGATTCCCAATATGTAAGTAGCTTCACCGAGGTCTTTCATTGATTTTTTTATTCAAGTATCCTTTTATGCTATCCAAAAATTCTATATCATTTCCAATCAACAATATGTCATCCACATATACTATCATAAATGCTACAGAGCTCCCACTCACTTTCTTGTAAATACAGGCTTCACCATAAGTCTGTATAAAACCATATGCTTTGATCACCTTATCAAAGCGTATATTCCAACTCTGAGATGATTGCACCAGTCCATAGATGGATCGCTGGAGCTCGCACACTTTGTTAGCACCTTTAGGATTGACAAAAACCTTCTGGTTGCATCATATACAACTCGTCTTTGATATCCATTAAGGAATGCAGTTTTTTACATCCATTTGCTAGATTTTATAATCATAAAATGTGGCAATTGCTAACATGATTCGGACAGACTTAAGCATCGCTGCGGGTGAGAAAGTCTCATCGTAGTCAACTCCTTGAACTTTGTCGAAAACCTTTTGCGACAAATCGAGCTTTGTAGATAGTGACATTACTATCAGAGTCAGTCTTCTTCTTGAAGATCCATTTATTCTCAATGGCTTGCCGATCATCGGGCAGTCCACCAAAGTTCACACTTTGTTCTCATACATGGATCATATCTCAGATTTCATGGCCTCAAGCCATTTATTGGAATCTGAGCTCTCATAGCTTCTTCATAGTTCGTAGGTTCGTCATGGTCTAGTAACATGACTTCCAGAATAGGATTACCGTACCACTCTGGTGCGGATCGTGCTCTGGTCGACCTATGAGGTTCAGTAGTAACTTGATCTGAAGTTTCATTATCATTATCATTAGCTTCCTCTCTAGTTGGTGTGCGCATCACGAGAACAGTTTTCTGTGATGAGCTACCTTCCAATTCGAGAGAAGATACAATTACCTCATCAATTTCTACTTTCCTCCCACTCACTTCTTTCGAGAGAAACTCCTTCTCTAGAAAGTTTCCATTCTTGGTAACAAATATCTTGCCTTTGGATTTGTGGTAGAAGGTGTACCCAATTGTTTCCTTAGGGTATCCTATGAAGACACACTTCTCCAATTTGGGTTCGAGCTTATCAGGCTGAAGCCTTTTGACATAAGTGTCGCAACCCCAAACTTTAAGAAATAACAGCTTGGGTTTCTTGCCAAACCACAGTTCATATGGTGTCGTCTCAACGGATTTAGACGGTGCCCTATTTAACGTGAATGCAGCTATCTCTAATCCATAACCCCAAAACGATAGTGGTAAATCGGTAAGAGGCATCATTGAATGCACCATATCTAATAAAGTATGATTAGGACGTTCGGAAACACCATTATGCTGTGGTGTTCCAGGTGGCGTGAGTTGTGAAACTATTCAACATTGTTTTTAGTGAAGGCCAAACTTGTAACTCAAATATTTGCCTCCACGATCAGATCGTAGAAACTTTATTTCTTGTTACGATGATTCTCCACTTCACTCCGAAATTCTTTGAACTTTTCAAATGTTTCAGACTTGTGTTTCATTAAGTAGATATACCCATATCTGCTTAAATCATCTGTGAAGGTCAGAAAATAACGATACCCACTGCGTGCCTCAACACTCATTGGACTGCATACATCGGTATGTATTATTTCAGATAAGTCATTGGCTCGCTCCATTGTTTCGGAGAACAGAGTTTTAGTCATTTTGCCCATGAGGCATGGTTCGCAAGTATCAAATGATTCGTAATCATGTGATTCCGAAAGCCCATCTGCATGGAGTTTCTTCATGCGCTTTACACCAATATGACCTAAATGGCAGTGCCACAATTATGTTGCACTATCATTATCAACTTTGCATCTTTTGGCATCAATATTATGAATATGTGTATCACTACAATCGAGATTCAACAAACCATTCACGTTGAGTGTATGACCATAGAAGGTTTTATTCATTTAAACAGAACAACAATTATTCTCTGACTTAAATGAATAACTGTTGAAATAAACATGATCCGATCATATTCATGCTCAACGCAAACACCAAATAACATTTATTTAGGTTCAACACTAATCCTGAATGTAGAGGGAGTGTGCGATGGTGATTGTATCAAACCTTGGAATCACTTCCAACACACATCGTCACCTCGTCCTTAACTAGTCTATATTCATTCTGCAACTCCTGTTTCGAGTTACTAATCTTAGCAACTGAACCGGTATCGAATACCCAGGGGTTGCTACGAAGACTAGTAAAGCACACATCAATAACATGTATATCAAATATACCTTTGTTCACTTTGCCATCCTTCTTATTCGCCAAGTATCTGGGGCACTTCCGCTTCCAGTGACCATTCCCTTTGCAGTAGAAGCACTCAGTTTCAGGCTTGGGTCTAGCTTTGGGCTTCTTCCCGGGAGTGGCAACTTGTTTGCCATTCTTCTTGAAGTTCCCTTTCTTTCCCTTGCCCTTTTTCTTGAAACTAGTGGTCTTGTTAATCATCAACACTTGATGTTCTTTCTTGATTTCTACCTTCGCCGATTTCAGCATCGCGAAGAGCTTGGGAATCGTTTTCGTCATCCCTTGCATATTATAGTTCATCACGAAGTTCTAGTAACTTGGTGATAGTGACTAGAGAACTTTGTCAATCAGTATCTTATCTGGAAGATTAACTCCCACTTGATTCAAGCGATTGTACTACCCAGACATTTAGAGCACATGCTCACTGGCTAAGCTATTCTCCTCCATCTTGTAGGCAAAGTATTTGTCAGAGGTCTCATACCTCTCAACACGAGCATGAGTCTGAAATACTAATTTCAACTCTTGGAACATCTCATATGCTCCATGGCGTTCAAAACATTTGAAGTCCCGGTTTTAAGACGTAAAGCATGGTGCACTAAACTATCAAGTAGTCATCATATCAAGCTTGCCAGACGTTCATAACGTTTGCATCTGCTCCTACAATAGGTCTGTCACCTAGCAGTGCATCAAGGACATAATTCTTCTGTGCAGCAATGAGGACAATCCTCAGATCACGAACCCAGTCCGCATCATTGCTACTATCATCTTTCAACTTATTTTCTCTAGGAACATATCAAAAATAAGGGAGCTATATCGCGCGCTATTGCTCTACAACATAGATTTGCAAATACTAGCAGGACTAAGTTCATGATAAATTAAGTTCAATTAATCAAATTACTTAAGAACTCCCACTTAGATAGACATCCCTCAAGTCATCTAAATGTTACGTGATCCAAATCAACTAAACCATGTCCAATCATCATGTGATATGGAGTAGTCATCAATGGTGAACATCTCTATGTTGATCATATTTACTATATGATTCACGTTCGACCCTTCGGTCTCCAGTGTTCTGAGGCCATGTCTGTACATGCCAGGCTCGTCAAGTTTAACCCGAGTATTCCGCATGTGCAAAACTGTCTTGCATCCGTTGTATGTGAATGTAGAGTCTATCACACCCGATCATCACGTGGTGTCTCAACACGACGAACTGTCGCAACGGTGCGTACTCAGGGAGAACACTTATACCTTGAAATTTTAGTTAAGGGATCATCTTATAATGCTACCGTCGTACTAAGCAAAATAAGATGCATAAAATATAAACATCACATGCAATCAAAATATGTGACATGATATGGCCATCATCACTTGTGCTTTGGATCTCCATCTCCAAAGCATCGTCATGATCTCCATTGTCGCCGGATCGACACCTTGATCTCCATCGTAGCGTCGTGGTCGTCTCACCAACTATTGCTTCTACAACTATCACTAACGCATAGTGATAAAGTAAAGCAATTAAATGGCGTTTGCATTTCATACAATAAATAGATAACCATAAGGCTCCTGCCGGTTGCCGATAACTTTTACAAAACATGATCATCTCATACAATAACGTATATCACATCATGTCTTGACCATATCACATCACAACATGCCCTGCAAAAACAAGTTAGATGTCCTCTACTTTGTTGTTGCAAGTTTTACGTGGCTGCTATGGGCTTCTAGCAAGAACCGTTCTTACCTACTCATCAAAACCACAATAGTGATTTATCAAGTTTGCTGTTTTAACCTTCAACAAGGACCGGCCGCAATCAAATTTGATTCAACTAAAGTAGGAGAAACAGACACCTGCCAGCCACCTTTATGCAAAACTAGTTGCATGTCTGTTGGTGGAACCGGTCTCATGAACGTGGGCATGTAAGGTTGCTCCAGGCCGCTTCATCCAACAATACCGCCGAATCAAAATAAGACATTGGTGGTAAGCAGTATGACGATCACCGCCCACAACTCTTTGTGTTCTACTCGTGAATATCATCTACGCATAGACCTGGCTCATGATGCCACTGTTGGGAAACGTAGCATGCAATTTCAAAAAAATTCCTACGCTCCCGCAAGATCTATCTAGGAGATGCATAGCAACGAGAGGGGAGAGTGTGTCCACTTACCCTCGTAGACCGAAAGCGGAAGCGTTTGACAAGTGGTTTATGTAGTCGAACTTCTTCTAGCTCCGACCGATCAAGCACTGAACATACGGCACCTCCGAGTTCTGCACATGTTGAGCTCGGTGATGTCCCTCGCCTTCTTGATCCAGCAAGGTGTCGAGGTAGTAGATGAGTTCCATCAGCACGACAGTGTGGTGACAGTGATGGTGAAGTGATCCGTGCAGGGCTTCGCCTAAGCACTATGAAGATATGACCGGAGGCATAAACTGTGGAGGGGGCGCCACACACGGCTAACAATTGTTGGTGTGTGTTCTAGGCGCCCCCTCCCCATGTATATATAGGTGGAAGGGGAGGAGAGGAAGCCAAGGGGTGCCCCAAGTAGGATCCGAAAATCCTACTTGGGGTTTCTCAAGTGGCGCCCCCTCTTTCCATGTATGCATGAAGGGGAAGGAAAGAGAGGGGGTGAGGGAAGTGGGGATCCTAATTCACACTTTCCTTTCCCTTCCCCCCTTTCCTTCTCCTCCTCCTATGGCCCTATAGGGAGCACCAGCCCCTTGTGGGCTATTGTGTTCCTTCAGAAGGCCCATATTGCCATAGGATTGCCGGGGGCATCCGAAACACCTTTCGGTGACCCAGATAAGTACCCGATACCCTTCGGAACACTTTCGGTGTCCGAATACCATCGTCCTATATATCTATCTTTACCTATCGACCATTTTGAGACTCCCCGTCATGTCCATGATCTCATCCGGGACTCCGAACAACATTCGGTCACCAAATCACATAACTCATATAATTCAATATCGTCATCGAACGTTAAGCGTGCGGACCCTACGTGTTTGAGAACTATGTAGATATGACCGAGACACCTCTCCGGTCAATAACCAATAGCGGAACCTGGATGCTCATATTGGCTCCTACATATTCTACGATGATCTTTATCGGTTGAACCGTTATGACAACATACGTTATTCCCTTTGTCATCGGTATGTTACTTGCCCAAGATTCGATCGTCGGTATCCTCATACCTAGTTCAATCTTGTTACTGACAAGTCTCTTTACTCGTTCCGTAATACATCATCCTGCAACTAACTCATTAGTCACTTTTCTTACAAGGCTTCTCATGATGTGCAATACCGAGAGGGCCCAGAGATACCTCTCCGATATTCGGAGTGACAAATCCTAATCTCGATCTATGCCAACCCAACAAACATCTTCGGAGATACTTGTAGAGCATCTTTATAATCACCCCGTTATGTTGTGACATTTGATAGCACACAAGGTGTTCCTATGCTATCCGGGAGTTGCATAATCTCATAGTCGAAGGAATATGTATTTGACATGAAGAAAGTAATAGCAATAAAACTGAACGATCATAATGCTAAGCTAATAGATGGGTCTTTCCCATCACATCATTCTCCTAATGATGTGATCCCGTTATCAAATGACAACTCATGTCCATGGTTAGGAAACCTTAACCATCTTTGATCAACGAGCTAGTCAAGTAGAGGCTCACTAGGGACATGGTGTTTGTCTATGTATCCACACATGTATTTAGGTTTCCGGTCAATACAATTCTAGCATGAATAATAAACATTTATCATGAATAAGGAAATATAACATAACAACTTTATTATTGCCTCTAGGGCATATTTCCTTCAATTGACATCACCAATGATCCTCTCATCGTGGGAGGACCAATCTTCATCAACATTTTCACTAGCACCATCTCATCTCAAACCCTAGTTCATCTCTTGTATTCAATCTTTGTCTCAGAACCTCATATTGGTACCTGTGGGTTACTAGTAGTGTTGATTACATCTTGTAATTGATGCTAGTTGGTTTATTTGGTAGACGATTATATGTTTAGATCCTTGATGATATTCAATACCCCTTTGATCTTGGACGTGAATATGATTTGTGAGTAGTTACTTTTGTTCTTGAGTACATGGGAGAAGTCTTTTCATAAGTAATCATGTGAATTTGGTATTCGTTCGATATTTTAATGATATGTATGTTGTTGCTTCCTTTACGGGTGTCGTGTGAACGTCGACTAGATGACACTTCACCATACTTGGTCCTAAGGGAAGGCATTATGGAGTACTAATTATATGATGAGTTGCTAGAGTGACAGAAGCTTAAACTCTAGTTTATGCTCTATTTCATAAGGGGCTGATTTGGATCCATATGTTTCATGCTATGGTTTGATTTATCTTAATTCTTCTTTCATAATTGCGGATGCTTGCAAAACGGTTAATCATAAGTGGGAGGCTTGTCCAAATAAGAACAACATCCAAGCACCGGTCTACCCACATATCAATTATCAAAATAGCGAACGCGAATCAAACAAACATGATGAAAATGACCAGATGAAATTCTCGTGTGTCCTCAAGATAACTTTGCTTGCTATAAGAGACCGTTCCAGCCTGTCATTTGCTATGAAAAGGATTGGGCTACATTGCTGCACCTTTGTTACAGTTGTGATACTTCCGTTTTGCATCATGTTTTCTTACTGCTATTTATAATGTTTTTATCCATAATAATGCTTTTTGGAGTAATTCTAATGCCTTTTCTCTCATAATATGCAAGGTATACACAAAGAGGGAGAATTCCGGCAGCTGGAAATCTGGACCTGGAAAAGCTACGTGAGGCCACCTATTCTGCACAACTCCAAACAAGATGAAACTTCATAGAGATTTTTTATGGAATATTTGAAGAATATTGGAGCAAATAACTACCAGAGGGGCCCACCAGGTGGGCACAACCCACCTGGGCGCGCCAGGGAGCCCAGGCGCGCCCTGGTGGGTTGTGCTCACCCAGGCCCACCTCCGGTGCCCATCTTCTAGTATATAGGTCGTTTTGACCTAGAAAAAAAAATAAGGAGAGGACTTTCGGGATGGAGCGCCACCGTCTCGAGGCGGAACTTGGGCAGGAGCACTTTTTTCCCTCCGGCAGAGCGATTCCGCCGGGGGAACTTCCCTCCCGGAGGGGGAAATCATCGTCATCATCATCACCAACAACTCCCCCATCTTAGGGAAGGCATTCTCCATCAACATCTTCAACAACACCATCTCATCTCAAACCCTAGTTCATCTCTTGTGTTCAATCTTGTTACCGGAACTATAGATTGGTGCTTGTGGGTGACTAGTAGTGTTGATTACATCTTGTAGTTAATTACTATATGGTTTATTTGGTGGAAGATTATATGTTCAGAACCATTATGCTATTTAATACCCCTCTGATCTTGAGCATGATTATCATTTGTGAGTAGTTATTTTTGTTCTTGAGGTCACGGGATAAATCATGTTGCAAGTAATCATGTGAACTTGATATGTGTTCGATATTTTGATACTATGTATGTTGTGATTCCCTTAGTGATGTCATGTGAACGTCGACCACATGACACTTCACCATATTTTGGCCTAAGGGAATGCATTATGGAGTAGCAATTAGATGATGGGTTGCGAGAGTGACAGAAGCTTAAATCCCAGTTTATGCGCTATTCCGTAAGAGACCGATTGGATCCAAAAGTTCAATGCTATGGTTAGAATTTATTCTTAATACTTTTCTCATAGTTGCGTATGCTTGCGGGAGGGTTAATCATAAGTAGGAGGTTTGTTCAAGTAAGAATAACACCTAAGCACCAGTCCACCCACATATCAAATTATCAAAGTGCCGAACACGAATTAAACCAACATGATGAAAGTGACTAGATGAAAATCCCGTGTACCCTCAAGAACGCTTTGCTTATTATAAGAGACCATTTTGGCCTGTCCTTTGCCTCAAAAGGATTGGGCTACCTTGCTGCACTTTTGCTACTACTATCGTTACTTGCTCGTTACAAATTATCTTGCTATCAATATACTTTGTTACTTATAGTTTCAGCACTTGCAGACATTACCTTGCTGAAAACCACTTGTTATTTCCTTCTGCTCCTCATTGGGTTCAACACTCTTACTTATCGAAAAGAGCTACAATTGATCCCATATACTTGTGGGTCATCAAGTTGCTACTTGTTGCTTGTTACCGTTCTATCAAGCTACCGGTTACCTATAATTTTAGTGCTTGTGATACGTCTTCACCATATCTACTTTTCCAAACACTTTTGCCCTTGTTTTGGACTCTAACTTGCATGATTTGAATGGAACTAACCCGGACTGACGCTGTTTTCAGCAGAATTGCCATGGTGTTATTTTGGTGCAGAAATAAAAGTTCTCAAAATGACCTGAAAATCAACGGAGATTATTTTGGAATATATAAAAAATATTGGCGAAAGAATTAAGGCCAGGGGGCACACCCTGTCCACGGGGGTGGGGGGGGGCGCCTACCCCCTGCGCGCCCCCTACCTCATGGGCCCCCTGGTGCTCCTCCGACCTCAACTCCAACTCTATATATTCGTGCTCGTGGAGAAAAAATATCAGAGAGAAGGATTCATTGCGTTTTACGATACGGAGCCGCCGCCAAGCCCTAAACTCTCTCGGGAGGGCTGATCTGGAGTCCGTTCGGGGCTCCGGAGAGGGGAATCCATCGCCATCGTCATCATCAACCTTCCTCCATCACCAATTTCATGATGCTCACCGCCGTGTGTGAGTAATTCCATCGTAGGCTTGCTGGACGGTGATGGGTTCGATGAGATTTATCATGTAATCGAGTTAGTTTTGTTAGGGTTTGATCCCTAGTATCCACTATGTTCTGAGATTGATGTTGCTATGACTTTGCTATGCTTAATGCTTGTCACTAGGGCCCGAGTGCCATGATTTCAGATTTGAACCTATTATGTTTTCATGAATATATGAGAGTTCTTGATCCTATCTTGCAAGTCGGTAGTCACTTATTATGTGTTATGATCCCTTAACCCCAAAGTGACAATAATCGGGATACTTACCGGTGATGACCGTAGTTTGAGGAGTTCATGTATTCACTATGTGTTAATGCTTTGGTCCGGTACCCTATTAAAAGGAGGCCTTAATATCCCTTAATTTCCAATAGGACCCCGCTGCCACGGGAGGGTAGGACAAAAGATGTCATGCAAGTTCTTTTCCATAAGCACGTATGACTATATTCGGAATACATGCCTACATTACATTGATGAACTGGAGCTAGTTCTGTGTCACCCTATATTATAACCGTTGCATGATGAATCGCATCTGACATAATTATCCATCACCGATCCATCGCTTACGAGCTTTTCATATATTGATCTTCGCGTATTTACTTTTCCATTTTTACTGTTACAATCACTATACAACCAAAACTGCTACCGTTACTTTTGCCACCGTTACCACTACTATCATATTACTTTGCTACTAAATACTTTGCTACAGATATTAAGTTTCTAGGTGTGGTTGAATTGACCGAGACACGGTCTTTCAGAAACATTAACTCTTTACTCTGGGTGGACAGTTACACCTACTTTCCCCTACATCTGCTAGCCCACCACTGAAAGAGGTCATGCAACATACTCAACTATGCTAGAGCCCATAATAGCTTGTGGCTACACACGGAAGTTTCTAGTATGAATAATCTTATGACCCCTTTAAGCCTGGGTGGCGAACCATAGGATGATCTTCAAAAAGAATGATTGCAGTAAATGACTTAACCAAAAACTTACCTATTACTGCATCGGGCTGCTCTTCAACCTCCTCCACGTTCACGTGGTTCACCTGTCCCCTATTGAAAGGGTTGGGCTTCTTCCCAGAGCTTCCATTGCCATTTCCATTCTTTGCTTCAGAACACTCCATGGCGTAGTGTCCAGTCTCCCTGCACTTGAAACAAGTGATGTGACTTAAATCCTTCTTGGCGGGCATGCTTGGGTTAGAGCGGTTCTAGTTGCCGCCTGCTTCATTCCCGTTTCCATTCTTGGGGCCACTGTGGTTATGCGAAATTCCTCCATTGTGGGTATGGCCTCCATGGTTATGGGTATATCCACCCGAGTTCGGGGTGAAATGAGGCTTCTGCTGAGCTCCTGAATTGTACTTCCCTTGTCCATACTTCCTTTTGTGGCTCTCAATTTGCTGCCGCTTTCCTTCAATCATGAGGGCCTTATCCACCAATTCCTGGTAGTTGTTAAATGTTGCCACCATCAACTGCACACTCATCTCATCATTCAGCCCTTCCATAAACTTCTCTTGCTTCGCGGCATCTGTGGCCACATCACCCGGGGCATAGCGAGCTAACTTGCTAAACTCCTCCACGTACTGCCCTACGGTACGGTTGCCCTGGCGTAAGTTGCGAAACTCACACTTCTTCATGCTCATAGCTCCAGTTGAAACATGGCAGTGCGGAATGCTTGCTGAAACTGCTCCCAAGTAACATTGGCTATAGGGAATGTCGCTGTGTAATTCTCCCACCATGAGGCTGCAGGTCCATCCAATTGGTGTGCGACAAAACGCACCTTCTCAGCATCTGTGCAACCTGCAGTGGTCAACTCCCTTCCAATCCTGCATAGCCAGTCATCTGCAACTATGGGCTCGGTGCTACAGGAAAACACCGGCGGTTGTAACCTCAGAAAATGGGCTAAGTTGTCAACTGGTGGTGGTAGCGGTGGGTTGTTGTTGTTGTTGTTGTTGTTGCCTCGATTCTGAACTAGCAACTGCATCAGTGTATTCTGTTGTTGAATCAACTGAGTGAGCTCCGGTGGGAAAGCAAATCCGGGGTCATGTCTCGGAGGCATCTGATGGGTTTAGAGGGGAGAGAATTATAATAGAATGAGGTCTAGTGAGAAAACACTACCCATATGCACATCAGACAAACACAAACATATCACTCCAAACAATTTCAAACAAGGGCAAATAATCGATCTAACTATCTTTACAGTGCTCGGACTACTAATATATACATGGGGGAAAATACTACTAATAATATGGTGGTCTACTAGAAATTTTGATCGGTAGAGGACTCCATGATATCTGCTCCAGCTTCGTCTTCATAGTCATCATCATTGGGGTCGGAGTCGGTGTCGTCGATGATGATGTAGTCCTTGGATGGTCGTCATCTCCTCCTGGCGCAGGGTCTCCCATGAATACTCCTAGATTCCTTGTCAGGTCGTCATTTATCTCCACTAGTACGGTGATTTCCTCCTTGTATCCGTCGTGTGTAGACTTGAGTTCCTCTTCCAGCTCCATGTTCCTAGTCATCAACTTCTTCAGGTCTATCATGCTTGCGCACATTTGGTTTTCCTGGCGTCGAATGTGCTGGTTTAACTCCTCGATGTAAGCTGCAATGGACCTATCCTTCCTGGTGCTGATCATCTCCCATTGCTCATCTCGACGCCCACATATCTGGTAGATAGTGTCCTTAAGATCCTTGTGATAAACTTCGCCAAAGCGTCCTATGGCGATATGGGTTGCCATGCTCTTTCCTAGACTCCAGGTTGGTGCATCAAAGGAAAACTCTATGGGCTCAGTTACTGGCGTGAATGTCCTTCCTGGAACTTGAACTCGAATCATCCAACATTCCTCTTCTGGTAAAGTGGCGGTGTAGGTCCCGGTGAAGCTTGGTATTCCAATGTTCAGGTACCTAGTGACTTCCATCAAGTGCCGCCCAAAAGGTGTGTCTTCATCCGGCTGTGTAAACTTGTTCCTTGTGTCCGCCATCCTATAGAGTAGAAAATGGAGAGGAGTCAGAAATGGGTAGAGAAGAGTGACCTATGGCTTATCTTAGTGGTCGTGTCCTACATTCAGCGTGTGCTCTGATACCATCTTGTAGCGATCCGACCTCAAACGATCAAATCTCTGTGCATAAGTGTCATCCCTGGATCGGTAATGCTGACACACACAATACTTCGAAGGATTTATAATAGAGTAGCAATCACACACTTATTACATCAGTAATCTCAAGAGAGAACTTAATACAATAATATGGCTTAAGGCCATCTAATTACGATAACAACAGAAGGCTTGGAAGATAAAGTGAGTCCGTCAACTCCAACAGCATAGCTGAGTGCACGACAACGACCTAGCACACCTTACTCTTCGTCTGAAAAGTCTGCAACATGATACGTTGCAGCTCGGAAATGGGTTAGCACATGGAATATGTTGGCAATATAACACAGTAGAGCAATGAAACAAGTAAATGCTATCACTACATGCATATATGGCTGGTGGAGGCTCTATGGTTGTAATGTTTTTGCGAAAAGCCAATTTTTCCCTACAACAAAGGAATAAATTTTATTTAACTATCATGGTAGTTGTTAAACATTGAGAAGGTTGCTCCAACTCAATCCCCATTAAGAAGTATTAACAACCCAACATATTAATTTAGAGTGATGAGATCAACATGATAATCCAAGAACCAGATACTCAAGATGTCCATAACCGGGGACATGGCTAACCATGATTAGTTTGTATACTCTGCAGAGGTTTGCGCACTTTTCCCCACAAGACTCGATCTCCTCCATTGTATTTCTCGCACTGCATGTTGTTTGAGAAACGGATGACCGAGACACAGTCTTTCAGAAACATTAACTCTTTACTCTGGGTGGACAGTTACACCTACTTTCCCCTACATCTGCTAGCCCACCACCGAAAGAGGTCATGCAACATACTCAACTATGCTAGAGCCCATAATAGCTTGTGGCTGCACACGGAAGTTTCTAGCATGAATAATCTTATGATCCCTTTGAGCCTGGGTGGCGAACCATAGGATGATCACACGGCTACTCCGGGATATCCTAGGACAACACTGGATTCTCCAGGTGCCCGCAACCAATCCACCCAGATGTGTGTTTAAGTAGCCACCTTAAGTAAACCATTAATTAAGAATCTCACATCTGTCATGGATACACTCAAACCCAATCCACGTCTACGAGCATAGCATGGCGTTATAAGCATAACGTAGAAGTAACTCCCAAGGGTTTGATAATAAAAGGGCAATAGGTTTTACCTCATCATCTACTTCCCAAACCCACATGTTAAGAGATCCTACTCATGCAATGTTTGAGGGTTGTAACTAATGCATAAAAACTGGAAAATAAAGGGGTATGATCAATGTGTTACTTGCCTTGCTGATGATCCGCAAAACCTAGTGACTCGTAGTAGCACGCTGCACACTCCGGGAATTCTATCGCAAACAAACAATAGCATACATAAGCACTCAAGCAAATATGCAAGGGTAAAACTACAAATAAGAAGATCAAATCTGAAAGTTCAACTAAAGAGGTTCGATTTGCAAAAAGAATCGATCAAAACGGAGGTATAGAATTGAAACTACGGTCAAAAGAACTTCGAATACAAATCTGCTTGCAACCAAATTTTAGTTTGTCAAAAACCATTTTCAAGTTGATTAAACAGAAAAAGGGGTTCGAGACGAAGATTTTGGCATTCGTTTCACTGGATTTGGACAAACGGTTATGAAACGGCGAGGGTTTGAAGATTAGGGGCTAATCTACGATAAAAATAGTCGCGGATAGGTCCCTAGCCGAAAATAAAATAAAAAGAAAAGACTAACGAACGAACGTCCGCTGTCTGAACCTAACCAGCGAACAACGTTCGTTAAAACGAACGAACGGACGAATGCCCGCTCAGTAAATAAACCGACGAAAAACCGATCTAAGAAAAAAAACCGGAAAAAAACCAGGGTTAACCGAGAGAAAACCAACCGGTCAACGGGGTCAACGGCGGCGACTCCGGCGAGATCCGGCGCGGCGGCGGCGGGCGGCAGTGGAGCGGCGCGCGGCGGCGCGGTGCGGCTAGGGTTAGGGTTAGGGCAGCGCCTAGTGGGCTGGGGGCGGCCTCGGGCCTCGCCTTATAAAGGCCTGGCCGGACGGAGTCCGGCTCGGGCGCGACCCGTAAGTTGGTTCGTTTTTTTAAACGGTTCCGCCGAGGAAAATCCTAATTAAATAAATAAAAATCTAAAAATGCCAAAACAAATTTCACCGTCTAAATAAAATATGTAGAACAAAGTGAACATTTTCTTAGCCTAAAAATGCATATTTTTCTAATTCAAATAAAATAGCAACAAAATTCAAATCAAATAATTTATTTGATTTTAACATTTTCCTTCAATATTTTTTTTGGAGAAGTCATATTATCTCCTCTCATATATTTTTAATATGAAATATTTTTGGAGGAAAAAATAATAAAACCAAAATGATCCACTTTTCAATATTTGAGAAAAATTCAAATATGAAAATAATAAAATCCCCAACTCTCTCCGTGGGTCCTTGAGTTGCTTAGGATTTTACGACCACAAAACCAAAATGCAAATAAAATATAATATGCACATGATGACCTATGTATAACATTCCAAATTGAAAATTTGGGATGTTACAGTATCAATCCAGTAGGAGAAGAACGCGCACATCATCAATACCTGCACAAACAATCAAACACTTGCACCCAACGCGATAAAGGGGTTGTCAATACCTTCATGGTCATTTGCAAAGATGAGATCTGATAGAGATAGATAAAACTAAACAAAAGATAAAGTAAATATTTTTGAGTTTTTTGGTTTATAGATCTGAAAATAAAAGATTGCAAAATAGTAGATTGGAAACTAATATGATGGAAAATAGACCAGGGGGCATAGGTTTCACTAGAGGCTTCTCTCATGAAGGCAAATAATACAGTGGGTGAACAAATTACTGTCGAGCAATTGATAAAAAAGCGCAAAGTTAATTATGACGATATCCAAGGCAATGATTATGTAATATAGGCATCACGTCCGTGTCAAGTAGACCGACTCCTGCCTGCATCTACTACTATTACTCCACACATCGACCACTATCCATCATGCATCTAGAGTATTAAGTGCATAAAGAATGGAGTAACGCCTTAAGTAAGATGACATGATGTAGAGGAATAAACTCATGCAATATGATGTAAACCCCATCTTTTTATCCTCGATGGAAACAATTCAATATGTGTCTCGCTACCCCTACTTTGTCACTAGGTGAAATCACGCAAGATTGAACCCAAAGCTAAGCACCTCTCCTGTTGCAATAAAAAACAATCTAGTTGGCCACACCAAACCGACAATTCGAAGAGAAATACAAATATACCAAATCATGCATATAAGAATTCAGAGAAGATTCAAATAATATTCATAGATAAGCTCATCATTCATACGTCTCCAACGCATCTATAAATTTTGATTGCTCCAAAATATCTCCTTGCCAAGGAGAAGATACGGGTTCGATTCCCGCCGCTCGCCCGCTTAATTTATCAAATGCTATATTATCTACTAGACATTATTGGGCTTTATTATCCACTTTTATATTATTTTTGGTACTAACCTATTAACCGGAGGCCCAGCCCAGAATTGCTGTTTTTTGCCTGTTTTAGGGTTTCGAAGAAAAGGAATATCAAATGGAGTCCAAACGGAATGAAACCTTCGGGAACGTGATTTTCTCAAGAGATAAGACCCGTGAGACTTGGACCCTACACCAAGGCACGTAACAGGAGGCCACGAGGTAGGGGGCACGCCCTACCCTACTAGGTGCGCCCCCACCCTCGTGGGCCCCCTGTTGCTCCACCGACATACTTCTTCCTCCTATATATATCCACGTACCCCCAAACGATTAGAACAGGAGCCAAAACCCTAATTCCACCACCGTAACTTTCTGTATCCACGAGATCCCATCTTGGGGCCTGTTCCGGAGCTCCGCCGGAGGGGGCATCGATCACGGAGGGCTTCTACATCAACACCATAGCCCCTCCGATGAAGTGTGAGTAGTTCACCTCAGACCTACGGGTCCATAGTTAGTAGCTAGATGTCTTCTTCTCTCTTTTTGGATCTCAATACAATGTTCTCCCCCTCTCTTGTGGAGATCTATTCGATGTAATCTTCTTTTGCGGTGTGTTTGTTGAGATCGATGAATTGTGGGTTTATGATCAAGTCTATCTATGAACAATATTTGAATCTTCTCTGAATTCTTTTATGTATGATTGGTTATCTTTGCATGTCTCTTCGAATTATCAGTTTGGTTTGGCCTACTAGATCGATCTTTCTTGCAATGGGAGAAGTGCTTAGCTTTGGGTTCAATCTTGCGGTGTCCTTTCCCGGTGACAGCAAGGGCAGCAAGGCACATATTGTATTGTTGCCATCGAGGATAACAAGATGGGGGTTTTCTTCATATTGCATGAGTCTATCCCTCTACATCATGCCATCTTGCTTAAGGCGTTACTCTGTTTTTAACTTAATACTCTAGATGCATGCTGGATAGCGGTCGATGAGTGGAGTAATAGAAGTAGATGCAGGCAGGAGTCGGTCTACTTGTCTCGGACGTGATGCCTATATACATGATCATGCCTAGATATTCTCATAATTATGCTCAATTCTGTCAATTGCTCAACAGTAATTTGTTCACCCACCGTAGAATACTTATGCTCTCGAGAGAAGCCACTAGTGAAACCTATGGCCCCGGGGTCTATCTTTATCATATTGTTCTCCTACTACTTTGCTATTTACTTTGCCTTTATTTTACTTTGCATCTTTATCATAAAAAAACAAAAATATTATCTTTATCATATCTATCATATCTCACTCTCGTAAGTGGCCTATAGGGATTGACAACCCCTATTTGCGTTAGTTGCGAGGATTTATTTGTTTTGTGCAGGTACGAGGGACTCGCGCGTAGCCTCCTATTGGATTGATACCTTGGTTCTCAAAAACTGAGGGAAATACTTACGCTACTTTGCTGCATCATCCCTTCCTCTTCGGGGAAAACCAACGCAGTGCTCAAGAGGTAGCAAGAAGGATTTCTGGCGTCGTTGCCGGGGAGGTCTTCGCAAAAGTCAACATACCAAGTACCCATCACATACCCTTATCTCCCGCATTACATTATTTGCCATTTGCCTCTTGTTTTCCTCTCCCCCACTTCACCCTTGCCATTTTATTCGCCCTCTCTCTCTATCCTCCCTCTCTTTCTCTATTTGCCTATTTTTGCCCGCTTTCTTTTTGTTTGCTTGTGTGTTAGTTTGCTTGCTTGTCACGATGGCTCAAGATAATACTAAATTGTGTGACTTCACCAATACCAATAATAATGATTTTATTAGCACTCTGATTGCTCCTCTTACCGACGCCGAATCTTGTGAAATTAATACTGCTTTGCTGAATCTTGTCATGAAAGATCCGTTTTCCAGCCTTCCTAGTGAAGATGCCGCTACCCATCTTAATGGCTTCGTTGATTTGTGTGACATGCAAAATAAGAAATATGTGGATAATGATATTGTTAAATTGAAGCTATTTCCTTTTTCGCTTAGAGATTGTGCTAAAGCTTGGTTTTCGTCTTTGCCTAAAAATAGTATTGATTCATGGAACAAGTGCAAAGATGCTTTTATCTCTAAGTATTTTCCTCCCGCTAAGATCATCTCTCTTAGAAACGATATTATGAACTTTAAGCAACTTGATCATGAACATGTTGCACAAGCTTGGGAGAGAATGAAATTAATGATACGTAACTGCCCTACTCATGGTTTAAATTCGTGGATGATTATACAAATTTTTTATGCCGGATTGAATTTTGCTTCTAGAAATCTTTTAGATTCGGCCGTGGGAGGCACTTTTATGGAAATCACTTTAGGAGAAGCTACTAAGCTCCTAGATAATATTATGGTTAATTATTCTCCATGGGACACTGAAAGATCTACTAATAAAAAGGTGCATGCGATAGAAGAAATTAATGTTTTGAGTGGAAAGATGGATGAACTTATGAAATTATTTGCTAATAAGAGTGTTTCTTCTGATCCTAATGATATGCCCTTGTCTACTTTGATTGAGAATAATAATGAATCTATGGATGTGAATTTTGTTGGTAGGAACAATTTTGGTAACAACGCGTATAGAGGAAATTTTAATCCTAGGCCTTATCCTAGTAATCCCTCTAATAATTATGGTAATTCCTACAACAATTCTTATGGAAATTATAATAAGATTCCCTCTGATTTTGAATCTAATATTAAAGAATTTATTACTTCACAAAAGAATTTTAATGCTATGATTGAAGAAAAATTGCTTAAGATTGATGGTTTGGCTAGGAACGTTGATGGAATTTCTCTTGATGTTGATTCTTTGAAACTTAGATCTATTCCACCTAAGCATGATATCAACGAGTCTCTCAAAGCCATGAGAATTTCCATTGATGAGTGCAAAGAAAGAACCGCTAGGATGCGTGCTAAGAAAGATGCCTTTATAAAAGCGTGTTCTTCTAGTTCCTATGAAAATAATGATGAAGATCTAAAGGTTATTGATGTGTCCCCTATTAAATCTTTGTTTTGCAATATTAATCTTGATAATGATGGGACTGAATATGATCCACCTTTACCTAGAAGGCGTTCCAAGAATTCGGAATTTGTTGATCTTGATGCTAAATTTGATAAAAGCGGGATTGAAGAAATTAAAACCCTAGATGTTGCTAAACCCACTATTATGGATTTAAAGGAATTTAACTATGAAAATTGCTCTTTTATTGATTGTATTTCCTTGTTGCAATCCGTGCTAAATTCTCCTCATGCTTATAGTCAAAATAAAGAGTTTACTAAACATATCGTTGATGCCTTGATGCAATCTTATGAAGAAAAACTTGAATTGGAAGTTTCTATCCCTAGAAAACTTTATGATGAGTGCGAACCAACTATTAAAATTAAAATTAAAGATCATGAATGCTATGCTTTATGTGATTTGGGTGCTAGTGTTTCCACGATTCCAAAGACTTTGTGTGATTTGTTAGGTTTCCATGATTTTGATGATTGCTGATTATTTTGAGATATGGAGGTAATAATATCAAAGTTGTGCTAGTTGAGTAGTTGTGAAATTGAGAAATACTTGTGTTGAGGTTTTCAAGTCCCCTAGCATGCACGTATGGTAAACGCTATGCAACAAATTTGAAACATGAGGTGTTATTTGATTGTCTTCCTTATGAGTGGCGGTCGGGGACGAGCGATGGTCTTTTCCTACCAATATATCCCCCTAGGAGCATGCGCGTAGTACCGAGGTTTTTGATGACTTGTAGATTTTTGCAATAAGTATGTGAGTTCTTTATGACTAATGTTGAGTCCATGGATTATACGCACTCTCACCTTTCCATCCTTGCTAGCCTCTTCGGTACCGTGCATTGCCCTTTCTCACATTGAGAGTTGGCGCAAACTTCGCCGGTGCATCCAAACCCCGTGATATGATACGATCTTTCACACATAAACCTCCTTATAGCTTCCTCAAAACAGCCACCATACCTACCTATTATGGCATTTCCATAGCCATTCCGAGATATATTGCCATGCAACTTTCCATCATTCCATTCATCATGACACATTCATCATTGTCATATTGCTTAGCATGATCATGTAGTTGACATAGTATTTGTGGCAAAGCCACCGTTCATAATTATTTCATACATGTCACTCTTGGTCCATTGCATATCCCGGTACACCGCCGAAGGCATTCATATAGAGTCATCTTTTTCTCTAGTATCGAGTTGTAATCATTGAGTTGTAAATAAATAGAAGTGTGATGATCATCATTTTCTAGAGCATTGTCCCAAATGAGGAATATATAAAAAAAGGCCATCAAAAGAGAAGGCCATAAAAAATGAGAGAAAAAGAGACAAGGGACAATGTTACTATCCTTTGTCACACTTTTGCTCCAAAGTAGCACCATAATCTTCATGATAGAGAGTCTCTTGTTTTGTCACATTCATATACTAGTGGGAATTTTCATTATAGAACTTGGCTTGTATATTCCAACAATGGGCCTCCTCAAGTGCCCTAGGTCTTCGTGAGCAAGCAAGTTGGATGCACACCCACTAGTTTCTTTTGTTGAGCTTTCATACATTTATAGCTCTAGTGCATCCGTTGCATGGCAATCCTTACTCCTTGCATTAACATCAATCGGTGGGCATCTCCATAGACCATTGATTAGCCTCGTTGATGTGGGACTTTCTCCTCTTTTGTCTTCTCCACATAACCCCCCTCAATATATTCTATTCCACCTATAGTGCTATGTCCATGGCTCGCGCTCATATATTGCGTGAAAGTTTATAGGTTTGAGATTACTAAAGTATGAAACAATTGCTTGGCTTGTCATCGGGGTTGTGCATGATGAGAGCATTCTTGTGTGACGAAAATGAAACATGACTAAACCATATGATTTTGTAGGGATGAACTTTCTTTGGCCATGTTATTTTGAGAAGACATAATTGCTTAGTTAGTATGCTTGAAGTATTATTATTTTTATGTCAATATGAACTTTTGTCTTGAATCTTTCGGATCTGAATATTCATACCACAATTAAGAAGTATTACATTAAAATTATGCCAAAGTAGCATTCCGCACCAAAAATTTCTGTTTTTATCATTTACCTACTCGAGGACGAGCAGGAATTAAGCTTGGGGATACTTGATATGTCTCCAACGTATCTATAATTTTTGATTGCTCCATGCTATATTATCTACTGTTTTAGACATTATTGGGCTTTATTATACACTTCTATATTATTTTTGGGACTAACCTATTAACCGGAGGCCCAGCCCAGAATTGTTGTTTTTTGCCTGTTTTAGGGTTTCGAAGATAAGGAATATTAAATGGAGTCCAAACGGAATGAAACCTTCGAGAACGTGATTTTCTCAATAGATAAGACCCAGGAGACTTGGACCCTACGCCAAGGCACGTAACAGGAGGCCACGAGGTAGGGGGTGAAGGAAATATGCCCTAGAGGCAATAATAAAGTTATTATTTATTTCCTTATATCATGATAAATGTTTATTATTCATGCTAGAATTGTATTAACCGGAAACATAATACATGTGTGAATACATAGACAAACAAAGTGTCACTAGTATGCCTCTACTTGACTAGCTCGTTGATCAAAGATGGTTATGTTTCCTAACCATAGACATGAGTTGTCATTTGATTAATGGGATCACATCATTAGGAGAATGATGTGATTGACTTGACCCATTCCGTTAGCATAGCACTTGATCGTTTAGTTTGTTGCTATTACTTTCTTCATGACTTATACATGTTCCTATGACTATGAGATTATGCAACTCCCGTTTACCAGAGGAACACTTTGTGTGCTACCAAACATCACAACGTAACTAGGTGATTATAAAGGTGCTCTACAGGTGTCTCCGAAGGTACTTGTTGGGTTGGAGTATTTCGAGATTAGGATTTGTCACTCCGATTGTCGGAGAGGTATCTCTGGGCCCTCTCGGTAATGCACATCACCTAAAGCCTTGCAAGCATTGCAACTAATGAGTTAGTTGCGAGATGATGTATTACGAAACGAGTAAAGAGACTTGCCGGTAACGAGATTGAACTAGGTATTGAGATACCGACGATCGAATCTCGGGCAAGTAACATACTGATGACAAAGGGAACAACGTATGTTGTTATGCGGTCTGGCCGATAAAGATCTTCATAGAATATGTGGGAGCCAATATGAGCATCCAGGTTCCGCTATTGGTTATTGACCGGAGACGTGTCTCGGTCATGTCTACATTGTTCTCGAACCCGTAGGGTCCGCACGCTTAAGGTTTCGATGACAGTTATATTATGAGTTTATGAGTTTTGATGTACCGAAGGAGTTCGGAGTCCTGGATGAGATCGGGGACATGACGAGGAGTCTCGAAATGGTCGAGACATAAAGATCAATATATTGGACGACTATATTCGTACATCGGAAAGGTTCCGAGTGATTCGGGTATTTTCGGGAGTACCGGGGAGTTACGGGAATTCGTATTGGGCCTTAATGGGCCATACGGGAAAGGAGAGAAAGGCCTCAAAGGGTAGCCGCACCCCTCCCCATGGGCTGGTCCGAATTGGACTAGGGAGGGGGGGCGCCCCCTTCCTTCCTTCTCCTTTTCCCTTCCCTTTCCTTCTCTCCTACTCCTACTACTTGGAAGGGATCCTAGTTCTACTAGGAAAGGGGGAATCCTACTCCCGGTGGGAGTAGGACTCCCCTAGGGCGCGCCATAGAGAGGGCTGGCCCCTCCCCTCCTCCACTCCTTTATATACATGGCCAGGGGGCACCCCATAGATACACAAGTTGATCCTCGTGATTGATCTCTTAGCCGTGTGCAGTGCCCCCTCCACCATAATCCTCGATAATATTGTAGCGGTGCTTAGGTGAAGCCCTGCGACTATAGAACATCAAGATTGTCACCACGCCGTCGTGCTAACGGAACTCTTCCCCGACATTCTGCTGGATCGGAGTCCGGGGATCGTCACTGAGCTGAACGTGTGCTAGAACTCGGAGGTGCCGTAGTTTCGGTGCTTGATCGGTCGGGCCGTGAAGACGTACGACTACATCAACCGCGCTGTTATAACGATTCCGCTTTCGGTCTACGAGGGTACGTGGACAACACTCTCCCCTCTTGTTGCTATGCATCACCATGATCTTGCGTGTGCGTAGGAAAATTTTGAAATTACTACGTTCCCCAACAGTGGCATCCGAGCCTGGTTTTATGCGTTGATGTAATATGCACGAGTAGAACACAAGTGAGTTGTGGGCGATATAAGTCATACTGCGTACCAGCATGTCACACTTTGGTTCGGTGGTATTTTTGGATGAAGCGGCCCGGACCGACATTACGCGTACGCTTACGCGAGACTGGTTCTACCGACGTGCTTTGCACACAGGTGGCTGGCGGGTGTCAGTTTCTCCAACTTTAGTTGAACCGAGTGTGGGTACACCCGGTCCTTGTAAAGGTTAAAACAGCACCAACTTGACAAACTATCGTTGTGGTTTTGATGCGTAGGTAAGAACGGTTCTTGCTCAGCCCGTAGCAGCCACGTAAAACTTGCAACGACAAAGTAGAGGATGTCTAACTTGTTTTTGCAGGGCATGTTTTGATGTGATATGGTCAAGACGTGATGAGATATAAGTTATTGTATAAGATGATCATGTTTTGTTAAAGTTATCGGCAACTGGCAGAAGCCTTATCGTTGTCTCTCTATTGCATAAGATGCAAGCACCAAATAATTGCTTTACTTTATCGCTATGCGATAGCAATAGTTGCAAGAGCAATTGTTGGCGAGACAACCATGTGACGACACATTGATATAGATTAAGATGATGGAGATCATGGTGTCATGCTGGTGACGATGGAGATCATGACGATGCTTTGGAGACGGAGATCAAAGGCACAAGATGATGATGGCCATATCATGTCACATATTATGATTGCATGTGATGTTTATCTTTTATACATCTTATTTTGCTTAGTTTGGCGGTATCTTTATAAGATAATCTCTCACTAAATTATCAAGGTATAAGTGTTCTCCCTGAGTATGCACCGTTGCGAAAGTTCTTCATGCTGAGACACCACGTGATGATCGGGTGTGATAGGCTCTATGTTCAAATACAACGGGTGCAAAATAGTTGCACACGCGGAATACTCAGGTTAAACTTGACGAGCCTAGGATATAACAGATATGGCCTCGGAACACGGAGACCGAAAGGTCGAGCGTGAATCATATAGTAGATATGATCAACATAGTGATGTTCACCATTGAAACTACTCCATCTCACGTGATGATCGGACATGGTTTAGTTGATATGGATCACGTGATCACTTAGAAGATTAGAGGGATGTCTATCTAAGTGGGAGTTCTTAAGTAATATGATTAATTAAACTTTAATTTATCATGAACTTAGTCATGGTAGTATTAGCATATCTATGTTGTAGATCAATAGCTCGCGTTTAGCTCCCCTGTTTTATTTTTGATATGTTCCTAGAGAAAATTAAGTTGAAAGATGTTAGTAGCAATGATGCGGATTAGATCTGTGATTTGAGGATTATCCTCATTCTTGCACAGAAGAATTATGTCCTTAATGCACTGCTAGGTGACAAACCTATTGCAGGAGCAGATCTAGATGTTTTGAACATTTGGCTAGCTCAATATGATGACTACTTGATAGTTTAGTGCACCATGCTTAAACGGCTTAGAATCGGGACTTCAAAGACGTTTTGAACGTCATGGACCATATGAGATGTTCCAGGAGTTGAAGTTAATATTTCAAGCAAATACCCGAGTTGAGAGATATGAAGTCTCCAACAAATTCTATAGCTAAAAGATGGAGGAGAATAGCTCAAGCAGTGAGCATGTGCTCAGATTGTCTGGGTACTACAATCGCTTGAATCAAGTGGGAGTTAATGTTCCAGATAAAATAGTGATTGACAGAATTCTCTAGTCACCATCACCAAGTTAGTAGAACTTCGTGATGAACTATGATATGCAAGGGATAACGGAAACGATTCCCATGCTCTTCGTAATGCTGAAATCGATGAAGGTAGAAATTAAGAAAAATATCAAGTGTTGATGGTAGACAAGACCACTAGTTTGAAGAAAAGGGCAAAGGGAAGAAGGGGAACTTCAAGAAGAACGGCAAGCAAGTTGTTGCTCAAGTGAAGAAGCCCAAGTCTGGTCCTAAGCCTGAGACTAAGTGCTTCTACTGCAAAGGGACTGCTCACTGGAAGCGAACTGCCCCAAGTATTTGGCGGATAAGAAGGATGGCAAAGTGAACAAAGGTATATTTGATATACAGATTGTTGATGTGTATTTTACTAGTGTTCATAGCAACCCCTCAGTATTTGATACTGGTTCAGTTGCTAAGAGTAGTAACTCGAAACGGGAGTTGCAGAATGAACATAGACTAGTTAAGGGTGAAGTGATGATGTGTGTTGGAAGTGGTTCCAAGATTGATATGATCATCATCGCACACTCCCTATACTTTTGGGATTAGTGTTGAACCTAAATAAGTGTTATTTGGTGTTTGCGTTGAGCATGAATATGATTTTATCATGTTTATTGCAATACGATTATTCATTTAAGTAAGAGAATAAATTGTTGTTCTGTTTACATGAATAAAACCTTATATGGTTACACACCCAATGAAAATGGTTCGTTGGATCTCGATTGTAGTGATACACATATTCATAATATTGAAACCAAAAGATGCAAAGTTAATAATGATGGTGCAACTTATTTGTGGCACTGCCGTTTAGGTCATATTGGTGTAAAGCGCATGAACAAAATCCATGCTGATGGGCTTTTGGAATCACTTGATTATGAATCAGTTGATGCTTGCGAACCATGCCTCATGGGCAAGATGACTAAGACTCCGTTCTCCGGAACAATGGAGCGAGCAACAGATTTGTTGGAAATCATACATACTGATGTATGTGGTCCGATGAATATTGAGGCTCGTGGCAGGTATCATTATTTTTTGATCTTCACAGATGATTTGAGCAGATATGAGTATATCTACTTGATGAAACACAAGTCTGAAACATTTGAAAAGTTCAAAGAATTTCAGAGTGAAGTGGAGAATCATCGTAACAAAAATAAAAAGTTTCTACGATATGATCGCAGAAATAAAATATTTGAGTTACGAGTTTGACCTTCAGTTAAAAACAATGTGAAATAGTTTCACTACTCACGCCACCTAGAACACCACAGTGTAATGGTGTGTCCGAACGTCATAACCGTACTTTATTAGATATAGTACGATCTATGATGTCTCTTACCGATCTACCACTATCGTTTTGGGGTTATGCATTAGAGACAGCTACATTCACGTTAAATAGGTCACCATCTAAATCCGTGGAGATGACACCGTATGAACTATGGTTTGGTGAGAAACCTAAGCTGTCGTTTCTTAAAGTTTGGGACTGCGATGCTTATGTGAAAAAGTTTCAACATGATAAGCTCGAACCCAAATCGGAGAAGTAAATCTTCATAGGATACCCAAAAGAAACTGTTGGGTGCACCTTCTATCTCAGATCCGAAGGCAAGTTATTCATTGCTAAGAATGGATCCTTTCTAGAGAAGGAGTTTCTCTCGAAAGAAGTGAGTGGGAGGAAAGTAGAACTTGATGAGGTAACTGTACCTGCTCCCTTATTGGAAAGTAGTTCATCACAGAAACCGATTCCTGTGACACCTACACCAATTAGTGAGGAAGCTAATGATGATGATCATGAAACTTCAGATCAAGTTACTACCGAACCTCGTAGGTCAACCAGAGTAAGATCCACACCATAGTGGTATGGTAATCCTGTTCTGGAGGTCATGTTACTTGACCATGACGAACCTACGAACTATGAGGAAGCGATGATGAGCCCAGATTCCGCGAAATGGCTTGAGGCCATGAAATCTGAGATGGGATCCATGTATAAGAACAAAGTATGGACTTTGATTGACTTGCCCATTGATTGGTGAGCCATTGAGATTAAATGGATCTTTAAGAGGAAGACGGACGCTGATAGTAGTGTTACTATCTACAAAGCTAGAATTGTCGCAAAAAGGTTTTCGACAAGTTCAAGGTGTTGACTACGATGAGAGTTTCTCACTCGTATCTATGCTTAAGTCTGTCCAAATCATGTTAGCAATTGCCGCATTTTATGAAATCTGGCAAATGGATAAACAAAAATGCATTCCTTAATGGATTTATTAAAGAAGAGTTGTATATGATGCAACCAGAACGTTTTGTCAATCCTAATGGTACTAACAAAATATGCAAGCTCCAGCGATCCATCTATGGACTGGTGAAAGCATCTCGGAGTTGGAATATACGCTTTGATAAGTTGATCAAAGCATATAGTTTTATACAGACTTGCGTTGAAGCCTGTATTTACAAGAAAGTGAGTGGGAGCACTACAACATTTCTGATAAGTATATGTGAATGACATATTGTTGATCAGAGATAATGTAGAATTATTCTGCAAAGCATAAAGGAATGTTTGAAAGGAGTTTTTTTAAAGAAAGACCTTGGTGAAGCTGCTTACATATTGAGCATCAAGATCTATAGAGATAGATCAAGACGCTTGATAAGTTTTTCAATGAGTACATACCTTCACAAGTTTTTGAAGTAGTTCAAAATGGAACAGTCAAAGAAGGAGTTCTTGCCTGTGTTACAAGGTGTGAAGTTGAGTAAGACTCAAAACCCGACCACGGCAGAAGATAGAGAGAGAATGAAAGTCATTCCCTATGCCTTAGCCATAGGTTCTATAAAGTATGCCATGCTGTGTACCAAACCTATTGTATACCCTGCCCTGAGTTTGGCAAGGGAGTACAATAGTGATCTAGGAGTAGATCACTGGACATTGGTCAAAATTATCCTTAGTGGAATAAGGATATGTTTCTCGATTATGGAAGTGAAAAAAGGTTCGTCGTAAAGGGTTACGTCGATGCAAATTTTGACACTGATCCAGATGACTCTAAATCTCAATCTGGATACATATTGAAAGTGGGAGCAATTAGCTAGAGTAGCTCCGTGCAGAGCATTGTTGACATAGAAATTTCCAAAATACTTACGGATCTGAATGTGGCAGACCCGTTGACTAAACTTCTCTCACAAGCAAAACATGATCACACCTCAGTACTCTTTGGGTGTTAATCACATAGCAATGTGAACTAGATTATTGACTCTAGTAAACCCTTTGGGTGTTGGTCACATGTCGATGTGAACTATGGGTGTTAATCACATGCTGATGTGAACTATTGGTATTAAATCACATGGCGATCTGAACTAGACTATTGACTCTAGTGCAAGTGGGAGACTGAAGGAAATATGCCCTAGAGGCAATAATAAAGTTATTATTTATTTCCTTATATCATGATAAATGTTTATTATTCATGCTAGAATTGTATTAACCGGAAACATAATACATGTGTGAATACATAGACAAACAGAGTGTCACTAGTATGCCTCTACTTGACTAGCTCGTTGATCAAAGATGGTTATGTTTCCTAACCATAGACATGAGTTGTCATTTGATTAACGGGATCACATCATTAGGAGAATGATGTGATTGACTTGACCCATTCCGTTAGCATAGCACTTGATCGTTTAGTTTGTTGCTATTACTTTCTTCATGACTTATACATGTTCCTATGACTATGAGATTATGCAACTCCCATTTACCAGAGGAACACTTTGTGTGCTACCAAACGTCACAACGTAACTGGGTGATTATAAAGGTGCTCTACAGGTGTCTCCGAAGGTACTTGTTGGGTTGGCGTATTTCGAGATTAGGATTTGTCACTCCGATTGTCGGAGAGGTATCTCTGGGCCCTCTCGGTAATGCACATCACCTAAAGCCTTGCAAGCATTGCAACTAATGAGTTAGTTGTGAGATGATGTATTACGGAACGAGTAAAGAGACTTGCCGGTAACGAGATTGAACTAGGTATTGAGATACCGACGATCGAATCTCGGACAAGTAACATACCGATGACAAAGGGAACAACGTATGTTGTTATGCAGTCTGACCGATAAAGATCTTCGTAGAATATGTGGGAGCCAATATGAGCATCCAGGTTCCGCTATTGGTTATTGACCGGAGACGTGTCTCGGTCATGTCTACATTGTTCTCGAACCCGTAGGGTCCGCACGCTTAAGGTTTCGATGACAATTATATTATGAGTTTATGAGTTTTGATGTACCGAAGGAGTTCGGAGTCCCGGGTGAGATCGGGGACATGACGAGGAGTCTCGAAATGGTCGAGACGTAAAGATCGATATATTGGACGACTATATTCGTACATCGGAAAGATTCCGAGTGATTCGGGTATTTTCGGGAGTACCGGGGAGTTACGGGAATTCGTATTGGGCCTTAATGGGCCATACGGGAAAGGAGAGAAAGGCCTCAAAGGGTAGCCTCACCCCTCCCCATGGGCTGGTCCGAATTGGACTAGGGAGGGGGCGCCCCCTTCCTTCCTTCTCCTTTTCCCTTCCCTTTCCTTCTCTCCTACTCCTACTACTTGGAAGGGATCCTAGTTCTACTAGGAAAGGGGGAATCCTACTCCCGGTGGGAGTAGGACTCCCCTAGGGCGCACCATAGAGAGGGCCGGCCCCTCCCCTCTTCCACTCCTTTATATACGTGGCCAGGGGGCATCCCGTATATACACAAGTTGATCCTCGTGATTGATCTCTTAGCCGTGTGCGATGCCCCCCTCCACCATAATCCTCGATAATATTGTAGCAGTGCTTAGGCGAAGCCCTGCGACTGTAGAACATCAAGATTGTCACCACGCCATCGTGGTGACGGAACTCTTCCCCGACATTCTGCTGGATCGGAGTCCGGGGATCGTCATCGAGCTGAACGTCTGCTAGAACTCGGAGGTGCCGTAGTTTCGATGCTTGATCGGTCGGGCCGTGAAGACGTATGACTACATCAACCGCGTTGTTATAACGATTCCACTTTCGGTCTACGAGGGTACGTGGACAACACTCTCCCCTCTCGTTGCTATGCATCACCGTGAAATTACTACGTTCCCCAACAGGGGGGCGCGCCCTACCCTACCAGGCGCGCCCCCCACCCTCGTGGGCCCCCTGTTGCTCCACCTACGTACTTCTTCCTCCTATATATATTCACGTGCCCCCAAATGATCAGAACAGGAGCCAAAACCCTAATTCCACCGCCGTAACTTTCTGTATCCACGAGATCCCATCTTGGGGCCTGTTCCGGAGCTCCGTCGGAGGGGGCATCGATCACGGAGGGCTTCTACATCAACACCATAGCCCCTCCGATTAAGTGTGAGTAGTTCACCTCAGACCTACGGGTCCATAGTTAGTAGCTAGATGGCTTCTTCTCTCTTTTTGGATCTCAATACAATGTTCTCCCATCTCTTGTGGAGATCTATTCGATGTAATCTTCTTTTTGCAGTATGTTTGTTGAGATCGATGAATTGTGGGTTTATGATCAAGTCTATATATGAACAATATTTGAATCTTCTCTGAATTCTTTTATGTATGATTGTTTATCTTTGCAAGTCTCTTTGAATTATCAGTTTGGTTTGGCCTACTAGATTGATCTTTCTTGCAATGGGAGAAGTGCTTTGCTTTGGGTTCAATCTTGCGGTGTCCTTTCCCGGTGACAGTAAGGTCAGCAAGGCACGTATTGTATTGTTGCCATCGAGGATAACAAGATGGGGTTTTCTTCATATTGCATGAGTCTATTCCTCTACATCATGTCATCTTGCTTAAGGCATTACTCTGTTTTTAACTTAATACTCTAGATGCATGCTGGATAGCGGTCGATGAGTGGAGTAATAGTAGTAGATGCAGGCAGGAGTCGGTCTACTTGTCTCGGACGTGATGCCTATATACATGATCATGCCTAGATATTCTCATAATTATGCTCAATTCTGTCAATTGCTCAACAGTAATTTGTTCACCCACCGTAGAATACTTATGCTCTCGAGAGAAGCCACTAGTGAAACCTATGGCCCCGGGGTCTATCTTTATCATATTGTTCTCCTACTACTTTTCTATTTACTTTGCCTTTATTTTACTTTGCATCTTTATCATAAAAATACCAAAAATATTATCTTTATCATATCTATCAGATCTCACTCTCGTAAGTGGCCTCATAGGGATTGACAACCCCTATTTGCGTTGGTTGCGAGGATTTATTTGTTTTGTGCAGGTACGAGGGACTCGCGCGTAGCCTCCTACTGGATTGATACCTTGGTTCTCAAAAACTGAGGGAAATACTTACGCTACTTTGCTGCATCATCCCTTCCTCTTCGGGGAAAACCAACACAGTGCTCAAGAGGTAGCAATCATAAATCCACAATTCATCGGATCTTGACAAACACACCGCAAAAGAAGATTCCATCAGATAGATCTCCAAGAACATCGATGAGAACATGGTATTGAGAATCAAAGAGAGAGAATGAGCCATCTAGTTACTAGCTATGGACCCGTTGGTCTGAGGTAAACTACTTACGCTTCATCCGACGGGCAATAGAGTTGATGTAGATGCCCTTCGTGATCGAATCCCCCTCCGGCAGGATGCCGAAAAGGCCCCAAGATGGGATCTCACGGGTACAGAAGGTTGCGTCGGTGGAAAAGTGTTTTCGTGGATGCTCTGGTGGTTCGGGAATATAAGTGAATATATAGGAGGAAGAACTATGTCAGGAAGGTCATGAGGGGCCCACAAGGTAGGGGGGTCTGCCCTACCCCCCTGGGCGCGCCCTCCACCCTTGCCGTCGCCTCGTGGTTGTTCTGTCTTGAACTCCAAGTCTCCTGTGTGTCTTCTGGTCCAAGAAAAATCATCGCGAAAGTTTTATTCCATTTGGACTCCGTTTGGTATTCCTTTTGTGGCGAAGCTCAAAATCAAGGAAAAAAACAGAAACTGGCACTAGGCTCTAGGTTAATAAGTTAGTCACAAAAATAATATAAAATAACATATTAATGCATATAAAACATCCAAAACAGATAATATAATAGCATGGAACAATAAAAAAAATTATAGATGCATTGGAGACGTATCAGCTGTCATAGCTATCAGCCGTTGCAAGAGATACGTCTTGTATCTTAATGCATATGGAAACCAAACTAACTTTAAATTCACATCTCCAAATGGTTTCATGGTGAGTCTCTTCACTCCAAAACTTCATCCCAAGTTACTAATACAACAACATATTCACCTTTGTGGATAGATAGCGGGGTCGGCAATTATTCCTTTTTGGACAACAAGGAACCAATTAGGCATTTGTTTCTTGATTGCTTGCTCACCAAGCTTCTACATCATATTGTCCATGTAGGCTTTAAGTTACCACCCCTACTAGTAGTATGGATTTTTTTGGGGCACTGATTGGTTGGAGTTCACCACAAGTTGAAAGCACAAATTCATGTGGGAGTTTGTGTTTTACTTTAGAAAATATGAAATTCTTGTTTTTCGGGCATAATGATTGTGTTTTTAACATCATAAAACTTCCCCTTTTTGCAGGTCATTTTCAAGGGTATTAACTGAATCATATGTGGTCCCATCTTCACCGACAGAAGGATCAGATGTCCACTGCCTCTCGATGCAACCCATGTTGGACGGTCCCTCGGGATTTGTTCAACCAATATTGGATGGCAGGCCAATAATATGATTTTGTGTAGCATCATGTTTCATATCTCTTATTCATGTCTCTGTTCTTTCTCCTTGGTTGGCCTGTGTGGCCTTTTTATTTTTTGTTTATGAACTTATGATGGATTGTGCAAACATTACAAATTGATGGTTGTGACAACGTGCATCGATTAGAGAGTGCCGGTCTAAGGGCATCTTCAACACTGACCCTCAAACTGCCCGCAACCGTCCAAAACGAGCAGTCCTTGCCATCCAACGTGGTACCCCATTGGTTTGCAGAGTGGTGCAGGCGTCAATTTTCCCGCAAACAAGAGGCAAACCAAGGGGGCTTTGCGGACGTCCGGGCAGCTGCCACGCACGCGTTCGCCACCATGGACCCACCAAAAAATCTCTTCCGCACCCGCACCCTCTCCCACATGAAGTGGTTGCCGCACATACATGCTGGTCTGCACTGCTCCAGAGCACCAGTCCGCATTCATGCCGACCAAGAAGTGAGCGAGACCTCTCACTGGAGCTAATATTGAAGCGGCACGCCGGAGGAGAGCACCGCCAGGTCTCCGCTTCTGTTCCAGTACTAGAGAAGCGTGACCGAACGAGACCGGACGACTCTACACCGCATTCATAAAGAGTCCCATCCGTTTGCCTTCCAGCATTAAACTGGTGCAGAGACTGGTAAACTTACTCCGACACCCACATTGACACACCATGCCGCTTGTCCCGGCCGTTGCCCACTATTTAAACGTTGCCTCCTCTCCCGTCATGACCAACACCGCCGCATCATGCCCGCCATGACCGGGCCGGAGATCTAGAGCTATGTGGGAGAGCCTGTCGACGGGGCAGAAGCAGGAGTGGGTCGGCGTTGCGGCCGGCTAGCAGGCCCATTTGTGCGCGAGGACTGAGGGCGGCTTGTTGGCTAGCTCGCCGAAGGTCAGTGACAAGGACCGGACGATGGAGTAGGCTTCCGACAATGAGTCGGTGCCCCCGCCCGCGGAAGAGCAGCCAGTGCTGCATGTGTCAACGTTCCCCAATGAGCACCATCTCGTGGAGTTGCAAATCCCCGGTGACCAGGCGAACAACAATGCCACCGTGGGCATGGTCGGGGAGGATTCAGACTTCCTAAATGAGCAGCGGGCGTTGTACAAGTTCATGCGGAGCGCCCGATACATCCGTCGCGAGCGATGGTTGTTGCGCGTCCTGTGAGCGAAGAAAGACACCCTGTTCATGGAGGTGTCCGAAGAGGAGGCGCGGGCTACCACGGACGTCACCAGCTCCGCGTCGGCCGCACCGTCACTGCGGTTAGTGCCCCACCTCCACGACTATGAGGCCGACACGTCCACGCCCGATGCCGTCGACACGGTGGACTCCGACGAGGAAGAGTAGCACATGGGCTGCCGCCATGGCTTGGGTCCACGAAGGCTGCTCCTATTCCTCCCCTCCCACAACTTCGCTTCCCGGGCCTCATGCCCGACCAAACGAGCTTGCCGGACATGGGAAAGACATGTTGTGGGACACGGAGGCTACCGTAGCCGACGATTACTTAGAATAGGTTAAAAAAAGCCTAGTCCACTATAATTTAGTTGAAATATGTCAAAAATGTAATGATTTTGGTCCGGTTTAGACGAAAATCATTTGGTTTGTATGAAAGTCGTGCGGCTTGATCAACTTCGCTTCAGAGTGTATGCAGATACGATTGGATGGCCGGCTCCGTACCTTGTTTGTTTCAGGGGTCCTAGTTGGTGATGCCCTTGAAAGAGTATATATCGAGTTTATGACTTTATGTGCCATTATCCGCACAGAAGATTTTATACTGTTTATACATCAGTCACGCATCTATACATTATTTTGACAATTTTATTCATATTCGCCAAAACAAGAAGAAGGCGCAGGGATAGCTGGTGCCTTCAGCACTCCGCAGATTCAAGCACACAGCAAAAAACCTTGGCAATCTGAATCTAGCCCGTGTTCTGCATGCCGGCGGCGATGCCCTTCATGGTGAGGATGAGCGTGTCCTCCAGCCCCGGCGCGTACTCGCTCGCCGCGTTGAGCTTCACCAGCGACGCCGGCTGGTTCTCGTCGGCGAACTCCTTGGACAGCGGCGGCTGCGCCGTCACCTGGAAGCTGGGGTCCCTGATCCGCTTCAGCGTGTAGGCCTGGCACACGTTGAGGGTGGTGATGTACGGGTCGCGCAGCCGCAGACGCTGCTTCAGGTACGGGTCGTCTTCAAGCACGTCCCTATGTCCAGCAACCTGCACCACAAGAGACGATGGTTAGAAACCGCCATGAAATGTGGAGCTAGCTGGAATGTGAATCTCGCTCACCTGGACGAGCAGCTTCTTGGTGTCCTCGAAGTTGCTCCTCAGCTGCTCCCCGAGGGGCTTGAGCTCGTCGGCGACGAGCAGCTCGTCGTAGAGCGCGGCGATGCCGGGGTCTCCCTTGGCGAACACCATCTCCAGAAGGTCCAGCGTGACCCTGAAGAAGGGCCACTCGTTGTACATCTCCCTGAGAGCCTGGACGTTCCTGATGTCCTTTTGCATGATGTGCTTGAACGCGGCGCCGAACCCGAGCCACACGGGCAGGTGGAACCTCGTCTGCGTCCAGGCGAAGATCCACGGGATGGCGCGCAGCGTCTCGATGCCGCTGCTCGGCTTCCTCTTCGACGGCCGGCTGCCGATGTTCATCCTGCCGTACTCTGTCTCAGGTGTCGCCTACACAAGAGAGAAAATGGATTTGATTTTTCCGGAAGATCTTGTCATGAGCATATATAGTACGTACCGATCTGAAGTACTCGACGAATCGTGGTTCTTTGAAGACCATGGCGCGGTACTCCTCGGTGGCCACGACGGCCATCTCGTCCATGAGCGCGCGCCACTCGGGCTTGGGGGAGACCGGCGGGTGCATGCCGTGCTCCAGGGTGGCCGCCGTGAACCGCTGCAGAGTCCGGAAGCAGAGGTGCTCCTCGCCGAACGAGTGCTCGATCACCTCGCCCTGCACCGTCACGCGGAGCGACCCGTTCACCGTCTCCGGCGGCTGGGACAGTATGGCCAGGTGGGTCGGCCCGCCGCCCCTGCCGACCGTGCCGCCCCGCCCGTGGAACATGGTCAGCTTCACCCCGTACTGCTTCGCCACCTTGACCAGCTCCTCCTGCGCCTTGTACAGCTGCCACGCCGCCGACAGGCGGCCGGCGTCCTTGCCGGAGTCGGAGTAGCCGATCATGACCTCCTGCTTGCCGCCGATCCGGTCCATGTACCAGTCGATCGAGAACAGCCGCGCGACGGCCGCGGGGGCCGCCTCCAGGTCGGCCAGCTTCTCGAACAGCGGCACCACCCGGAGGGGGTGCCCCACGTGGCACTCCCGCTGGAGGAGCTCGACGGCGAGCACGTCGGACGGCGCCGTGGCCATGGAGATGATGTAGGCGCCGAAGCAGTCCGGCGGGAGCTCGGCGAGGACGCGGAACGTGCCGAGGACGTCGGCCACCTCCTCGGTCATGGGGAGGTCGCCGCCGAACAGCGGGCGCCTGCCCCTCAGCTCCGACAGCAGCCACTCCTGCCGCTTCTCCTCGGGCCACGAGCGGTACGAGCCGATGCCGAGGTGCGCGGTGATCGCGTCCAGCGCGTCGGTGTGCCGGTCCGACTCCTGCCGGATGTCGAGCTTGACGAGGGACAGGCCGAAGGTGGACACCTGGCGCAGGAAGTCGAGGAGGCTCCCGTCGGCGACGGTCTTGTCGCCGCAATCGCACAGTGACCGGTAGCACAGCTCGAGGGGCTCCAGAAACTGTCGGATCACAAAGGAAAATGTGTTATGATCAACAACATCACAACGATCATAACCACATG
Organism: Triticum urartu; assembly: GCF_003073215.2. Lineage (NCBI taxonomy): Eukaryota > Viridiplantae > Streptophyta > Magnoliopsida > Poales > Poaceae > Triticum > Triticum urartu. Next base: position 497,091,762 of record NC_053028.1, on the reverse strand, counting down.
CGGGAACAATGGATGGATGGATCGCCATGGACGCGTGCTGGTTTGGTTACCTGCTCGACATCGGTGAAGGTGGAGTCCGCGGGGATGTCAGAAGTTCCACTGGTGAGAAGATGGCGGGAACGTTCGCGCGTGTAGTACAGTTTGTCCCGCACATAGCCCAGTATCACACGGTAAGGTTCAGTTGGGGGAACTTGCTTCCAGAACTCTGCATCAACAGCTCACGTTTTTAGTATTGAAATAGACAGGATTAGCAGGGCAAATTCATGACGAATAGTATTGCACACGACTGTCAAAGCTAAACTGATTGACAAGGCAAAATAACCACGGATGGCAATTAAAGATCCTTGAAACAACACACTGGTACAGGGATGCAAAATAATTTTTGAAATGGATAAAAAAAAACTACTTTGTCTCACCTATGTAATGTTTTTCAGCTTTCTTTGAAGCGCGGTGTAGTTCCTCAGCGCGGACACGAAGTTCATCGTTGCATCGCCACATGGAGAGCTGCCAAATGTACATAAAAAGCAATTGGCATTTGATCCTGCAAACAGAGGGAACTAAACGGGCAAAGCAAGATGGGGATGGAGAAACTTTCAAGCTATACCTCGAACATGAGCTCTTCAATCTGTGAGAAGTGCAAGTTAGCAGCCATCATTCTGGCCAACAGGCATACATCCCTTGTCACCTCCGGTGTGACTCTGGGGTTTCCTATATAACCAGTGACAGAGTTTCAGAAAAAGGTGTTACCACCAAGACTGAGAAAAATAGTTGTAATTGACACCCAATATTTATACAGAGTTAAATAGAGTTGGCCCCTCAAGGAAAAATAAACAGAGTTAAATAGAAACAACACATGGGAAGAGAAATTCACCATCGCGGTCACCACCCATCCAAGAAGAGAACTGAATTAGAGGAGCATTGTATGGAAGTCGCTCGTCGATTCCAATATTCTTAAGAGCTGTGTCCACACGGCGTAGGAACTTGGGTACACCCTTCCATATTGTTTCATGGAAGTAACTCATCCCGGCACGCATTTCATCCTGTGGAGTAGGCTGTGTTCTCCGGATTTCGTCAGTTCGGAAAGCAGCTTGAATCTGCAAGGGGCCAACATAAGGCGTTAAGATTTGCCCAACCAAATTAGCAAAAATACGATTACTAGTTTATGGCAGAAGAAGATAAATATAAGATATAAAGATAAATATTCCGGATTTTAGCAGATTTCTTACCTGGAAAACAGCATTCAAATACTTATAACATTCGAATTGCATGGTTCAGTGAGAAAATAAACGTAGTACGTAAAATGGTGGTAGGGAATGTAGGTTAGACGAAGGGGGCTACATTGTTCACCAAAAGTAGGATCTGGTGTGTACAAAGTACAAACAATGTAATAATTTTTACAAGAACCTTGACACGCTTGCCCACCATTTAATCAAGCTGTTTTTAATCGATGTACATTTTTGCCAGAAAGACCTACTTTCTCACAAGTTTAAAATAATGTCGTGGTGGCAATGAAGAATTTTCCAAATGGTGGTGTAGTGTGACAATTTTATGAACAAATAACTATACTTCCAATGCAAAGCAACTGATTCGGTCATATTTATGTATAGCTGTAGCCTGCGGGTGCTCAAAATTTGACAATTTCTGAAATTTTGGTAGGTACCAATTAATTTTCATCTCAAAGTATAAAATTAAATGAAATAAAAAATTGTTGGGCTTCATCTAAATGCAATGAAAGTTGTGCACAATAACTGTAAAGTAATTCCTGAAAATGGATATTTCGGTGAGGACCGAAATAAAAAGAAAATTTAACCAAAAGTCTAAACCCTACTGAAGCAAATATTTTTTCCGAAGCATCATTCTAAATCTCGAGGGTTGTTCTGCAACACAGCAGCATTTCCCTGTAGTGTTGAGGATCCTACTAAACCAAACTGTTTGTCTGAACTCCTAAGGATTGAGCAGTATTCCCTTATTTTGCAGGTGAGGAATTGACAAGTCAATTAATGTCGGAGCCCCATGATAGTTATCTCATATTAATAGAGGCTTGTGGTGGAGACATTTAAAACTAAGACAATCAATATTTATAGTATAAGTATACAAAGTGGTCTTGAATTCCAATTTTTGAAATATTTCGACCACAACCGAAGTCGCCAAAATTCAGTGAATTTAAGTGATTTCTTTTGCATTTCGGCCAAATGACCGAACATTCCCTTGAAATTCAACCAAAACTTTGAAAATATTACAAAATATTTTGATGATTATTTGAATTCATGTGTACTACTGAAATGGCTGAAATATTTTGACCAAAGGACAAAAAATTTGACGTCTACTCAAATTATTGAAACTCAATGAATTTGTCGACATCTCATTGAAACTTAAAAGGTAAATTATAATCAGAAGTGCGGAAATAACAGGTGGAATCATAGTCCACCCCAGAAGATTACTCAATTACTATGAAATTTCTGTTCATGACATCTTGCCAGGAAAATACTCTTTTTTATAGTAAGTGGCACACAACTATGACATTACTTTTCTATAGGAAAACCAAAGAATCCTCTGATTCGTCAACTACATGGATCTAGTGAAGTCAATCACGGCACTTCATACAAATAGCCAGTATAATATACAGCATACCATTGGCGAGCCAGTACAATATACCACATCATACCATTGGCGATTCATGCAAAGGCATATGCTCTTTCTTTAATGCAAAACCAAAGGGAAGATGAACTAAAACTCTGTTAATTACAGTATATATTGTAAAGTGGAAGCGTATATGCTCAAGAATTCCCTTAGACGCCACGTGTCCACACATTTAATCTTAATCATTCCATCACTGTAGATGATTGAACAGAAAGATCAAGATGGCAGGAGACGACTGAGGAAGGGACAACTCCAGCATGTCACCATGCTAGTATATTCACCACAAAAGAAAACAGCATGGTTCCTACACCCCTCAGACTGACAAGAACAGCACGGTTCGCCTCAAACAATAACATTATGGACCACTCGGTTGGTTTGGTGGATTCGAAATTATGATGGCGTTGAGCAGCAATTGCAAAATTGATGGCGGTGCTCCTAGGAAACATTTGTCCAACATTTTGGATTTAAAAAGCAAAATTCTCATGCATGCATATATGATTGTGTTTTTTCTTCGAAGAGGAGGAATAACCCCAGCCTCTACATCAAGCGATGCATGTATGGTTGTGGTTGTGGAACATAGTATATACTGTACCTCTCTCTGAAGAGCCTCGTCGAGCTCTTGCTTGTCGTCGGCGGTGATGTCCTTGGCGTACAGCTGCCTCAGGCAATTCCGTATCCTGCGCGTACAGAAGCTCGATTACTCTGTTAATAAGCTTCGAAATGCAGCAGAAATTTACCCTGTTCATTTTAAGGCAGCCGGGCTCAATGGACTATAATTTCAAAGAAAAAAATCGACCTGCCGTGCTTCTGGAGGAGCGACCGCCGGATGGACTGCGTGGGGTGGGCGGTGAAGACGAGGTCGACGGTCTGGTTCTTGAGCGCGTCGAACACCTCCTCGCGGGTCTTGCCCAGGTCGGACACCAGCCGCTTGAGCGTCTCCTCGATGTCCGACTCGGTGGTGGCGGAGGCCTCGTCCGCGAAGTCCCCGCGCTTGAGCTTGTTCCTGCGGCGGTTCGCGATCTGCACCTCCTCGGCGAGGTTGGCCAGGTTGAGCATGTGGGAGAAGGAGCTGGCCACGACGATGGAGTCGGCCGGGGCCAGCCCCGTGAGCCTGCCGCCGAGCTCGTCCAGCCGCGCCGCGTCGCGGTCGCCCTCGTACTCCGCCGCCACCTCGTAGCAGTCCTGCACCTGCAGCGAGCGACGGCCGGCCGGCGAGGTCAGGCAGGCTCTCATGCGCGGCAGGGGAGGGAAAGGTCAGTGGAAAGTACGGATTAAGAGTACGTACGAACTCGCGGAGGTGTGGGCCGTGGAGGTCCTGGAGGATGTCGAGGAAGCGGTCGACGAGGAGGGCGTCGTACTCGACGAGCTTGTCGTCCTCTGAGACCTTGCCGGGGGCGAGGAGGCGGAGCTGCGCGTCGATGGAGTGGTGCCGCTCCATGGGAGCCGCTGAGGATGACGACATGTCCTTGTTCGCGCCGAGCAAAGGAGGAGGAAGCGGTGTGTGCCTCTCGCGCTCTCCGTCGGTCGGACGGACGGACGAACGGACAGTGTGTTGTGTCGTGTGTATGGCTGCGAGTGTGGATGGGATGATGGGGCAATGGCCTGTCGTGGGCGTCTAATAGGCGCCGGACGGTGGTGGTGTGTGTGACTGCGGAGTGTGTGCACGGGAAAAGTACGGCCCTTGGCGGTTGGAAAGGCGGCTTAAAGCGGGTGCACGGGCGCCCAAAACTAATCAAATTCTCCTTTACGATTTTTTTTCAATCTATTCATCTTCAGTCATGGCAGTACAACAAATATCAGAAATAATAAAAATTATATCCAGATTCGTAGAACATCTAGCGACGAGTACAAGCACTGAAGCAAGCCGAAGGCGCACCGCCGTCATTGTCGTGGTTCTAAGACTGACAGTAGAATAGGGGGGGGGTGAGAATGTAGAGGCAAGATTCTAGCTATGGAGGAGTTGTACACACGAGTTTTACGAGTTCAGGCCCTTCTCGGAGGAAGTAATAGCCCTACGTCTCAGAGCCCTGAGACGGTCGACTGAATATATGTGTGTGAATTACAGAAAGTGCGAACCCTTGTCCCAAAGGAGGGGGTGGCTTATATAGAGTGCGCCAGAACCCCTGCTCCCCTCCGTTACACAGGGTTCAATGTTCATAAAGGAGGAGCCTTACTGGTAACGTCTGCAGTAAAGTGTATTAAATGCCCATAAAGCTATGGTTTAAGTCCTGACTGTTGCAGAGTGGAAGGTTTCTCATCTTCTGGTGGTCGAGTGTCTTCAAGGTGGTCGAGTGAGTATATCTTCACGGTCGAGTGGATGATGGTTTCTCTTCGACTGCTTCTGATTCTTTGTAGAGATGTCCTTGGGGAGGGTATGTTGGACAGATCCATGACCCTACCCTAGGTACATAGCTTCATCATTAGCCCTCGAATGGATCAGGGTTTGAGTGGGGAAGGAGTTGGGAACACTTCCGACCCATTCTTTGTGTTATGAGTATATCTTGTTTTGGAACAATGAGTTGAGGTGACGACGTCGACACCTTTCTCAGTCGCCTTGGTCCATTCTTGATTTTTGTCGAGTGAATTTCCATGATAGAATTCCGAATGATGATGTAGAGGATGTTTGTCTTCAGTCTGACAGGTTGTTCTGCTCTCCGCGGATCTCGCGGGATTCGAATTTTGGGAAGTGCGCCAAACGGACGGAACCGAGGTTATCGGGACGGATTAGGCAAGTCTCCTCGATCCCCGCGCCACCTTTTTCGCCACGTACTGCGCGCGCGACTGTTGCGGGATTTGTTTATATTTCCTGGGTCCACCGGTCAGTCACTCGGGTGTCGACCTTATAAAAGGTCCCGGACCAGGCCTCTGCCCCGTGCGCTCCCATTCTTTCTTCTTCTTCTCCCAATCTCTCTGCCGCACTCGCTTCTGCTCTTGTCGTCGGACTCTCGCTCGGGCTCGATCCGTCGCCATGGGGAAAGAGAAGACGGTGGCGCTGGAACGCGCAAAGAAGGCGACCGCAAAGGCGAAGGGCAAGCGGACCAGTCGAGGCGGGTCCTCGTCGAGATCCGGCCTGCTGCCGGGCTGGATCCAGGGCGACTGGATCCGCTCGACAATCACCCAGGACGACCTCGATGACCTGGTGGAGGGGGGACCGATCCCCACAAGTTGGCACGGCTCCCGGGGAATGAAACCGAGCCGCAGCCAAGGAAGGGTGAGTGTGTTCTCCTCGCCACCCATGTAGATCGCGGATTCTCACTGCTTCCTCATCCTTTCTTCCGGGGTTTTTTAAACTTCTTTGGGGCTCAACTCCACTGTCGGTGTCAAAACCGGCGGATCTCGGGTAGGGGGTTCCGAACTGTGCGTCCAGGCCGGATGGTAACAGGAGGCAGGGAACACGATGTTTTACCCAGGTTCGGGCCCTCTTGATGGAGGTAAAACCCTACGTCCTGCTTGATTAATATTAATGATATGGGTAGTACAAGAGTAGATCTACCACGAGATCAAGGAGGCTAAACCCTAGAAGCTAGCCTATGGTATGATTGTTGTATATGGAGTTGATTGCCTACGGACTACAACCCTCCGATTTATATAGACACCGGATAGGGTTAGGGTTACATAGAGTCGGTTACAATGGTAGGAGATCTTGAATATCCGCATCACCAAGCTTGCCTTCCACGCCAAGGAAAGTCCCATCCGGACACGGGACGAAGTCTTCAATCTTGTATCTTCATAGTCCAGGAGTCCGGCTGAAGGTATTGTCCGGCTACCCGAACACCCCCTAATCCAGGACTCCCTCAGTAGCCCCTGAACCAGACTTCAATGACGACGAGTCCGGCGCGCAAATTGTTTTCGGCATTGCAAGGCGGGTTCCTCCTCCAAGTCCTTCATAGAAGATTGTAAACACCAAGAGTAGTGTCAGGCTCTGCAAAATAAGCTTCCACATATTGCCATAGAGAGAATGATATAAACACAAATCAAATCTGCTGACGTATTCCGCAGTGCGTCATCACACTACGGCCAAGTCCTTTACTCGAATCGTTTTTACTTTTCCACCTTAGCATGTTTCGTGAGGCGGTTTCCTTGGCACGTCTTGTCAAAGCAGAGATCGTGTACCCCTTTTACGGGATTCTCATCAATACGGACGTGGGTAACCCAACCGCGCCATTTATCACGGCGCTTGGGAGGCAAGCGAGTTTTACTAGGCTGGTGGGGACGCACAACCGCATCCGCCCATATAAGGGGATAAGGAACCACCTTTTTACCTACGCCTTCTTCCTCCTTTGCCTATCCATCTCCTGCGCACTCGAGCTCCAGCGCCCAAGCCCGCACTTCCCGCCTCAACCTTCTCCAGCAATGTCCGGAGTGGGAGGCAAGTGGATGGTCTCCTCCGCTACGGAGGGCCAAGTCAAGAAGCTAAGGAAGGCCGAATACCTGTCTAAGGACATCGCGCACTGGCTTCCCAAAAGGGGCAGCTTCTCCCTACCCCAAGGCCCCATGAGAGGGTAGTATTTCTTCCCCACTTCCTCCGCGGACTGGGTTTTCCACTCCACCCATTTGTCCGGGGGCTCATGTTCTACTACGGCCTAGATTTCCACGATCTGGCCCCGAACTTCATCCTCAACATCTCGGCGTTTATCGTCGTGTGCGAGGCTTTCCTCTGCGTCCGCCCTCATTTCGGCCTTTGGCTCAAGACCTTCAACGTCAAGCCCAAGGTGGTGCGCGGCAGCCAGGCGGAGTGCGGAGGCGCCATGGCGGGCAAGATGGCCAACGTCCTATGGTTCGAGGGCTCTTTTGTGGAGACCCTAAAGGGGTGGCAATCCGGGTGGTTTTACATCACCGAGCCACGCGATCCGAACTGGATCGCAGCCCCCGAGTCCGATCCAGACCCCCCACGCGGCTTATGTCCTGGAAAGAGATGGGCCTGTCATGGGGTGACGAAAAAGAGGTGACCGGATTGCAAACATGCATCCAGTCCCTGGTGAACAAGCCAATCCGGCTTGTTAATGTAATCCAAGTTATGCTCGTCCGCCGGATCCTCCCGTGCCAACAACGGGATTTTAATCTGTGGGAGTTCGACCCGGTGCAGCACCAAACCCTTAGCAGGCTCTTTGACACGACGTACGAAGATGCCTGGAAGGTGCTATTCAAGGGCGTCGAGGCTCCCGCATCCGCTTCCGAGGACCGCGGATATAGCTCGCAGCGTCACGCTAGCGAGGTAAGCTATCTTCACCTTTTACAGGATGTTAAGCTTTTTTCATAGCTTGACTCTATGCGGGATCTAAACTCCCTTACCTTTGACAGGCTTGGCGAGCGATATCCGGACCGATTAACTGTCCGGCTCCGCTGCCCGAAGACCCAGCCCTAGCTCTACTAGTGAAGCTGCTGGTTCCGGCGCCTTATGTGGTGCCGGAGAAGAAGGCCAAGAAGAAGAAGGCCATGGGGACTCGAAAGAGTGCCCGCAACGTGGTGGTGCCGGACTCGTCATCCGGCGAGTCCGAGACGCCCTCTTCCCGTGAAAACGAGGAGGAAGAAGAAAACCCTCCCCCCCCCCCCCCCGCGGAGGGAGGAGAGAAGAGGAAGGCCGCCCCAACGGGGGAGGCCGAGGGGTCTAGGAAAAGGAAGACCCCTCCGCCGGACTACGCCCCCAACGCCGAAGAGGGAAAAGAGGAGTGGCCAAATAGGGCCAAGCGTCCGGCGAAATCGTAAGTTCGGATATCAGAATAACTCATGATGTTCCTTTGTTGCACAGCTTTCCCTAATGTCGAATGTAATTATGCAGTCCGCCCCGGGGCGAATTCGACGAATCGTCGGGCGGCTCCCTGGACTCATCGTACGTGAACTCAGTTCCGCTCGCTGTCTCCCCCCGCACTGCAGACGACGCTGAAGTGGCGTCACGACAAGCTCCGGGGCAGGAGGAGGTGGTCCCGGAGGAGCCGCAAGGCAACCTCCCGGACTCCAGGAGTGAAGGGGATAAGGCCCCCCAGGGCTCCAAGTCCGGCTTTGTGTCGGACACCGCGCCGGAATCTTCCACAGTTCCAGACCGCGGTAGGCGAACTCCTTCCAAGAGGAGCAAGCCTTCTGAGCCGGCGGCCTCCGTCCAACCGGAGGTGCCGGACAATCTGCTGGAGGTGCTTGACGGCGCCTCCATCGACGAGGGGCACCGTACTATTATGAGTATGGTGATCCAGAAGGTTCAGTCCGCCAAGAGCGGACTGACTGAAGCTTGCACTAGCCTTCTAACAGGCTTCGAGGTAAGTAAAAATATGTAAAAATATTACCGCATAGACAGTAGCCCCTGATGCTCTGTTTGGCGTTCGGAAAGAAAAGCCGAATAGAGGATCAATTAAATTTCGCAAGAGTCTAACAAAAAGAGTCAATATGCGTATGCAGGCTTCGCTGCTATCCACCGTCGCACTGATTGCGGAGGTGGGTGTCCTGAAGCAGGACCTCGAGCGGACCGAGCAAGAGCTCGGCCTTGCCAAGCGGCGGCTCGAGGAGAGAGAAGGTAAGAAATAGCTAACAGAAAAAGTGCCTATAAAAAGGCGTGATTGCAAAAAAATAACAGGATTGTACTGCTTATTGTAGGGGCCACGACTGAGGTGGCGACCCTTAAGCAGGCGCTGTCTGAAGCCGAAAAGAAAACGGCCGTGGAGCGCACCGAGCGAGACAGACTTGGGGCTCAGGTCGGCGAGGTGCAGCAAGAGCTTCAGGCTCTCATGAAAAAACATGAGAGTTTGGAGCTTGATTCAAAGGCGCAAGCATCCGAGCTCGCGACGGCCCTTGAGACTGCCAAGTCTGCCAAGGCCGAAGCCCAAAAGGCCCTCCAAGAGTTGGAGGAGATGAGGAAGATAGTAGAGGGTAAGGCATTCTTCATGCAAAGCAGAAATATAAAAGTAAACTACTTGTTACTTACCCGAATCCGGAGCTCTCCAAGGGCATTCGCAGATCTTCCCCGCAGCGTATCCGTCGCCGCCGCATTCTACCGAGCTGAAGAGGGCAGCTCGACGGAGAAGGTGTTCTGGTCTCAGTATTCTGAGGCCGGACACCCTGTGCCTTTGAGCGACCAGCTGAAATAGCTGGTCGAGCTCCACAAGGCGGCCGAACAGGCCATGAAGGGCTTCATAGTTCGGCTGTGGCCCGGAGAGGCCCTGCCTGGGAGCTATTTCGGGCTGGTGCGGCGGCTGGTGGAGGCCTGGCCGAGGCTCGAGGTCATCAAGCGCTCCGTCTGCATCGAAGGTGCCCGTCGGGCCCTTGCCCATGCAAAGGTGCACTGGGGTAAGCTAGACGGTGAGAAGCTTGTGAAGGACGGGCCGCCGCTGGGGAAGGAGCATCGCAAGCCCGAGAACTACTACAAGGATGTTCTTGTAGGTGCCCGCCTTGTGGCGGATGAATGTACCAAGGATGTGATTTTTGAATGAACTCGCTCGTGTTTATCCTGTGCGCTAAAAACTTATTCATATGCGCTAAGCAATGCTTATTGAATTTAAAATATTACTTTCTGTGCGGCTGTTTATCAAAAAATTGAGAGATGGCCAGTCGTCGGCTTCTGCCCCCATGCCACTAGTGCTGGGGTGTTCGGGATAAACTTGGGCGCTCTTTTTCCCATAGTTGGGTCCTTCGAGGGAGGCGCTCAGCACAACGAACCAGGCAATCGGACTATAATGCTTGAACACTCTCACTTAGCCATAGAACTCTATAATTTTAAATTTTGGCGAAGCCCCTAGTTCGGAAGGCCGAGTTCGGGGCGCTATCCACGCCTTGGCCGAACAAAGCTAGCTCCTCGCTCGAAGCGGCATAAGTCTTTAGGGACTCGAAAAACCTCTCGAATAGCAACCGGTCTCTCGCCTCATCATGACAGTCAGTTTTAGCTTTCTCCACTGAGGTGCTTAACCCAGTTGAACCGGGGCACAATCGCAGTGGTTCTCCTAGTGCTACCTTAGCCGATAGAGCAGAACATAAGGCACCAAAACATAGGAGCCGGGCAAACCCAACTATTGACCCAAATCATGATTCGGAGCCGATGCATATAGTGCTATAAGTTCGGGGTGCCGCACTTGTGAAAGTGTACGGACTTCTCACACCATTATGAGGGGTACTGAAGCCCCTGGCATGTTTGCCGTACCATGGTGTACGGGTGCAATCATGTCATTTAATAAACATAAATGTGAAAAGAAGATAATGCAAAAAATAGACAAGAAGCTAAGCATTGTTTATAGAGAGGCTATTTATCAAAGCCGAACGATACAAATAGTGCGGTAAGCAAAAGATATTGGACTATTCAGTATGTCCTGACCAGGGGCAGGCCGCGGAATTGTATTTAAAACAGGTATACCGCTCGTAACAGAGACCACCTGGGAGTTCCATAATGCGGCATGGCTTGTCTGCCTCCCTGGATCTTGCATCGTTTGTGCGGCAGTCGAATTGCCGAACAGGTCGTCCGAAGTATGGAGTCCTGAAAGTAAGAAAAAATTAAAAAAAAGAATCCGGCAGCCCCTAGTACGTTTTAAGCCGTATTTTGGGCGTGCCGTTATTGTGCCCCTTCCCCTGTGCCCATGGTATTTCAAGGGCGTAGTTATGTACGCGAGGTACTGGTTTCGCTATGTCGCGAAAGCTGGGGTTGGGGCCGCATTGCTACGCTTGCTCAGAGTGTGTCAGGCGGTCCTGCTGTGGGTTACTCCGGGCGCGCTTGGCAGTGTCTGGCTTTTTAATGGCCGGGCTGGAGAATTACCTGAGAAGGCTACTTTGTACCTCTGCTGCGAGAGCCGCCGTATGCTCCTCCGTACGGAGGGAGCGTTCGGTGTTTCCGTTGACCGTAATTACTCCTCGAGGGCCTGGCATCTTGAGCTTGAGATATGCGTAGTGCGGCACCACATTGAACTTTGCGAATGCGGTTCGTGCGAGCAGGGCGTGATAGCCACTGCGAAACGGGACTATATCGAAGATTAACTCTTCACTTCGGAAATTGTCCGGGGATCCGAAGACCACGTCAAGTGTTACTGAGCCTGTACAGTTGGCTTCTACACCTGGTATAACGCCTTTAAAGGTCGTTCTTGTGGGCTTAATCCTTGAGGGATCTATGCCCATTTTCCGCACTGTATCCTGATAAAGCAGGTTCAGGCTACTGCCGCCGTCCATGAGGACTCTTGTAAGATGAAATCCGTCAATGATTGGGTCGAGAACCAATGCGGCGAAGCCGCCATGACGGATGCTAGTGGGATGGTCCCTTCGATCAAAAGTGATCGGGCAGGAGCTTTGGGGCGACTGGCTCTATCGCGTATACGTCCCGTAGCGCACGCTTCTGCTCCTGCTTGGGAATGTGGGTTGCGTATATCATGTTCACCGTCCGCACTTGTGGGGGAAAGCCCTTCTATCCATTGTTGTTCGGCGGCTTGGGCTCCTCGTCGTCGCTGTGCAGCCCCTTGTCTCTGTTTTTGGCCCTTAACTTGCCTGCCTGCTTGAACACCCAACAATCCCTGTTAGTGTGATTGGCTGGCCTTTCGGGGGTGCCATGTATCTAGCACAAGCGATCGAGTATTCGGTCCAAACTGGACGGGCCCTGAGTATTCTTTTTGAATGGCTTTTTCCGCTAACCGGATTTATAGCCTTTGAATCCGGCATTGACTGCCGTGTCTTCATTGCTGTCGCTGTTAACACGACGTCTTTGCTTATTCCGACGTGTCCTGCCACTTTTGTCCTTGGTATCCGAATTACCAGGGTTCTTTGATAAGTTGTTACTGCGAGCTAGCCAGCTGTCTTCTCCCGCGCAAAAGCGGGTCATGAGTGTCGTGAGGGCTGCCATGGATTTTGGCTTTTCCTGTCCCAGGTGCCGGGCAAGCCACTCGTCGCGGATGTTATGCTTGAAGGCTGCTAGGGCCTCTACGTCCGGACAGTCGACTATCTGGTTTTTCTTTGTTAGGAACCGTGTCCAGAATTGTCTGGCCGATTCCTCTGGCTGCTGAATTATGTGGCTTAAGTCGTCGGCATCCGGCGGTCGCACGTAAGTGCCCTGGAAGTTGTCGAGGAATGCGGCTTCCAGGTCCTCCCAAGAACCGATTGAGTCTGCTGGCAAGCTGTTAAGCCAATGCCGGGCCGGTCCTTTAAGTTTGAGCGGGAGGTATTTGATGGCGTGTAGATCATCGCCGCGTGCCATGTGGATGTGAAGGAGATAATCCTCGATCCATACCGCCGGATCTGTTGTGCCATCGTATGATTCGATGTTTACGGGTTTGAAACCCTCTGGGATTTTATGATCCATTACTTCATTCGTGAAGCATAGCGGGTGTGCGGCGCCTCTGTACTGGGCTACATCACGACGCAGCTCGGAAGAGCTATGTCTGTTGTGTTCGGCCCGGCCGGATTTGTTGTATCCGGAGTGAAGATCATTGTCACATGCCGTAGGGCGCCTGCGCGATCCGTAGATTGATCTTGTTTGTCTTGCCTTATCCTCCAGTATGTCTCGCAGGTCGGGCGCATTTTCCCATGCCTTAGTTGAGTGGCGTCGGGGCATGGCTTGGGTGGAGGGCCGAGAGGCCTCTCTGTCGCGGCCGCGAGGTGGCCGGTCTGCCATGTCATGCGCTGGTGGTGTAGGTGCTTCCTCCTCTGATTGGGGTAGCGGCCTGCGCTTCGGGTAACTCTTGGAGGGGCGTTCGAGTTCATACTCTTCGGCTGCAAGGACTTCAGTCGATCTGTCAGCTAGCAAATCTTGGGCAGCTCTAAGCTGTTGCTGCTTTTTCTTGAGGCTGCTTGCCATGGCTAAAAGCATGCGTTTAAAACGCTCTTGTTCGGCGGGGTCTGATGGTATGACGAATTCGTCGTCATCGAGGCTTGCCTCGTCTTCAGAGGGAGGCGTATAGTTATCATCCTCGACCTCTCGGTTTGCCACTCTCTCATGAGGGCTGGCTTCTCCATCTTCCTATGCCGAATCTTGCTGAGGTGGGTGTTCTTCGGCGCTATCCGGGATAGTATTATCTCCCGTGCCGGAATCACCGTTTTTGCTTTGGCGGGATTTAGAGCGGCGCCGCTGAAGCCGGCGCTTTGGCTGTTTCTTGGGGGCGTCATCCCCCACTGTTCCATCGCCATCTCCATCTTTTGGAGTATCCATCATATATATGTCATATGACGAGGTGGCCTTCCAGCGCCCTACAGGTGCTGGTTCCTGTTCGTCTCCTACATCGTCGTCCATGCCGTCGATGTCTTCGGAGCTGAAGTCAAGCATGTCGGTTAGATCGTCGACAATGGCTACAAAGTGGGTGGTGGGTGGGGTTTGAATTTCCTTATCGTCCGTATCCCACCCTCACTGACCGTAGTACGGCCAGGGCTCTCCTGATAAAGAGAGAGACTTAAGAGAATTTAGGATGTCACCAAAAGGCGAATGCTGAAAGATGTCTGCGGTGGTGAACTCCATTATCGGCGCCCAATCGGATTTGATTGGCAGGGGCGCGGGGGGTTCGGAGTCCAGGGAGGAGTCCGGATCCTCGGAGTCATGGGTCGTGCAGAGTGCGGGGCTAGCGTTCGGCTCGATCGCTTTTGGGATCGCAGCCCCCGAGGTGACATCCAACCGCTCATCCTCGATTGGCGCAATAGGCTCCGAGTTAGGGGTCGGAACCGATGCGGGTGCGGCCTCCAGGACACTGTCCGGGGGTAGAGCTAGATCATGCCCCTCGAGATAGTGCGGCGCGCTTGGCCGTGGCTCGAGCCCGTCGAAGATCAAGTCTCCGCGGATGTCAGCCGTGTAGTTTAAGCTTCCAAACCTGGCTTGATGGCCAGGGGCGTAGCTTTCAATCTGCTCCAGGTGGCCGAGCGAATTAGCCCGCAGAGCGAAGCTGCCGAAGACGAAGATTTGTCCGGGGAGCAAAGTCTCACCCTGGACCGCATCATTGTTGATGATCAAAGGAGCCATCGGGCCTAAAGGCGACGACATAGAGGAACTCTCAATGAAAGCACCAATGTCGGTGTCAAAACCGGCGGATCTCGGGTAGGGGGTCCCGAACTGTGTGTCTAGGCCGGATGGTAACAGGAGGCAGGGAACACGATATTTTACCCAGGTTCGGGCCCTCTTGATGGAGGTAAAACCCTACGTCCTGCTTGATTAATATTGATGATATGGGTAGTACAAGAGTAGATCTACCACAAGATCAAGGAGGCTAAACCCTAGAAGCTAGCCTATGGTATGATTGTTGTATATGGAGTTGATTGCCTACGGACTACAACCCTCCGGTTTATATAGACACCGGATAGGGTTAGGGTTACATAGAGTCGGTTACAATGGTAGGAGATCTTGAATATCCGCATCGCCAAGCTTGCCTTCCACGCCAAGGAAAGTCCCATCCGGACACGGGACGAAGTCTTCAATCTTATATCTTCATAGTCCAGGAGTCCAGCTGAAGGTATTGTCTGGCTACCCGAACACCCCCTAATCCAGGACTCCCTCATCCACCATTTCACTCCAAACACCATAGTCTATCTGGCCGCTTTCGTGTCGATGTGTGCAAACTTCTTGGGCTGTCGACCACACTGGGGTCTTTTCAAACACATCTTCACCTGCCGCTCCTAGTCGATCAAAAAGGCCAAGTCAAGTGATGAGAAGACACAAGTGATCCAGATGTGCAGGGGTTTGGGGATCCAGATGAGGAGCAAGAGTAATTTCCCAGCCATGATTCTTCCTGACTCGGTCCGGGGCTGGCACTCGACTTGGTTCTACTGCAAGGATCAGCCGACCCCGAGTCAATCGACTGGACTTCCTCCCTTTTCCTTTGCCCGAGTGGAGAAGCCTGCCCCCCTGAAGGTAGTTCCAGAAGAGAAGGCGCAGGTCAAGGTGTTGGTCGAGCGGGTCGTCCAACTCGTCCGCGACGGGGTGACCGGGATGGACTTGCTGGAGGTCTTTCTCGGTCGACGCATCCAACCGCTTCAGGCACGTGACCATCCGATGTGGATGTACTCTGGGCTCGAGGATTCCACTCGGATCCACCCGGAGGATGTCAGCGATGATACCTTGGAGAAGTGGTTGATGGGGATCACCAGCAACAAAGACAACCCTCGGGGGTCTAGGAGGGTGATTCCATTCGACAACTCGCACCGGCCGGAGCAGGTATAGTTCTGTTTTATCAAGTATCTTTCCGATTCACCGTGTGATATCTTGTTTATGGTCAATTGAATTTCCTTTGATCGTTGTCTTTTCAGGCCCTCATCGACATGTACTCAATGCCCAACGGAGTGTAGGACCAAGACGCCGCGGAAGAAGCGAGAGCGGCGAGGAGCATTCGGAGGCCGAGGAGGACGAGGAGAGCGACGAATCGACCGATGACGAAGAAGTTGACTCGCCCCCTCGCAGGGAGAGGAGATCCAAACACGCTCACGACCCGGCGAGTGCTCTGGACTTGGTGGCCGCGCTGACTGGTCAGTCTTCGAAGCGTCCTAGGACGTCTTCCCCGACGCCGACTGAAAAGGCTCCAAAGCAGTCCAAAGTTGTGCCGCCTCAAGCGCCGAAAGCTACCTCCTCCAAGCCGCCAAAAGCTTTGCCCAGGATCAAAGTGATTGTTCCTACTATCTCTGGGTAACCATCTGACTTGTCCTTCTCGTCGACTCAACTAACCGGATGTAACCGATTGAATGCGGGTCTTTGCAGTGCTGCTACGTCAGGAACCTCTTCTCTCCAATACCGGGACGAGGAAATGGAAGATGCGGTAACCTCCAACCCAGGTATAAACTCTTGTGATTTTGTTCTTGATTCTTTGGTCGATTGCATTCGAGTGGCTCACTTGGGGTCGAATGATCTGCCTTGCAGCTCCACCCAACGTCATCGATCTTCTAGATGACGATGAAGATGTGGCTCTTAAGCCCAGGAAAAGCAAGAAGGTAGCCGCTGGTGGGATGTCTCGGCAAGAACCCACTACGACACCTCCCGTCCGTCAACCTGAAGACACGGGCAGGGCTTCTATGACCTTCGCTGCACCTTTGTCGAGTGAGCACCTTACACCGCCGACTGCACCTGTGATTCCTTCAGTCGTCCAACTCCACACCACGAAGCTCCAAGCTGCCGCACCTGGGTCGTCTGCTCACTTTTTCACCAGCTATCCCGTCCCGGACAACCAGTCGGAAGCGGCTGCGGAAGCCATCCGACAGGCTGACATGATGATGGAGCGGGTGAAGACGGTGCATGAGAACAGCCAGGCTGCCTACGACGCCAGTGCTGCCCTTCGGGCCAATGTCCAGGTGAGTAGACTTTCCGACTGTTTTTTCTCTGTGAGGAAATGTTACTCGAAAAAATCTTCTTCTACACAGTCTGCTGTTGTTTGCGTCGAATTAGAACACCCACTAGGTGTTTTGTTGTTTTTGGTAGTTTCGTTCTTCCACTCGGTCTGGGCGAGTGGGATCTGAACCGGTGGGGGCACACTAAGTGCACCCACTGGGTGTAGTCCCCGAGACCACGGTCGACTGCTGGCAGTCGACTGGGGTCTGAGTTCTTCTTTCCTTTCTTTTGTACTCCTTACACTCGACTCAGGCGGACCGGTCGAGTAATTTCGTTCTTCCACTCGGTCTGGGCGAGTGGGATCTGAACCGGTGGGGGCACGCCAAGTGCACCCACTGGGTGTAGTCTCTGAGACCGTAGTCGACTGCTGGCAGTCGACTGGGGTCTGAGCAGTTTTTTTTGGTCCGGGCGGACCGGTCGAGTTGAGTCTTAGCCAGCGGGGCACACCAAGTGCACCCGCTGGGTGTAGCCCCTGAGACCGCATTCGACTGTGTGTAGTCGGTTGGGGTCTAAGCGAACTTCTTTAGGTTTTATTCACTCGAAAGTAAACAACTTTTGATCTTATCGACTGATCCGTCTTTTGCCTTCTGCAAAAGTCTTGCACTCTCATTTCTAAGTTTGCTGAACTTGAGGAGAAGCAGAGGCAACTCAACCTCGACTTGGAATTAGCCCAGCAGAGTCTGAAGAAAGCTCAAGACGAAGCCGCTGGTATGGAAGGTAACTGGCTGTCGACTGACTTTCAATACATTTCTTTGATCTCTTCTTTGATTCAATTGCTTCTTTTGCAGAGAAAATGAAGTTGGCTCTGGAGAAGAAGAACTCGGACCTCGTCGCCGCGCAAAAAGCAGCCCAAGATAAAACTGCTCTCGCAGACCAGAAGCTTGCTTCAATCGGAACGCTAGAAGGAGAGGTGACCAAACTGAAATCTTGTCTTAATGAAGCTAACCGTGAAGTGACCAGTCTGAAGAAGGACAAGGTCGCCCTGAATGAAAAGCTGGAGTCTGCGATCCGCAAGAGGAATGACACGGAAGCTTATCTGAGGACTCTTGCCAAGAAGCTTTATCTCACGCCGGAAGGTATTTCTTTTAATCCGACTGTGTTGATGCTTGCGATCGGACCTTGCTCGGTCGATTGACTAATTTTTTGCTGCAGAATTCTGTCAAGACTTCGACGAGGAAACTGGAAGGGTTGAGACGGGTCTGGACCCTATCACTTCTCCAGTCTGCGACGAAACTGCAATGAACGTGCTCCGACTAGAGTCCCGTATCGCCAGCGCCACAAGCTACCTCGCGCGCCTGAAGGAGGTAGTCTCCCGAATCGACTCATCGCTTTGGCCGGGGGCGACGCCTCAGAATGACCTAGAATCCTTGATGACTCGACTGAATGAGATCCCTGACCGAGTGCAAGAATGGAAAAAATCCTCCGCCCGGTGTGGTGCTGATGTGGCGCTGTCCTTGGTGCGAGTCCATTGCAAGGAAGCTCGTGAAGACAAGTTGGCTGCGATCAAAGTCGCTAACACCAAAAAGCATGACTTCCAGTCCTTCATGGAAACTTTCATTGCTGCCGCCACTCAGTTCGCTGATGGGATCGACCTGGACTCACTTGTGGCGCGTGCCAGCCCTCCTCTGGCCCAATGAACAAACTTATGAAACTTGAATCTACTTTAAATTTGCCTCGGAATGCCGAGTGATTGCTATAACCGTTGAACTCCTTCGGGCTTGATGCCCGAGCACTTTTGATTTGCTGCTTGGAACTTTTAGGATTTATCTGAATTTGGTTTATCTCCGAATGTGCTTGCATTTGCCTTCGAATGGACTTTCCTCACTGCTTGGAATAGTCTTTGTGCTTGCGGATAGGGATGGAGCGGACGTTGTACTTGTGCCGTAGCTCCAAAGGAGAAGGTTGCAGTTGACCTGCACCTCGTCATCCTTACGGATTGGGATGGAACGGACGTTGTACTTGTGCCGTAGCTCCGAAGGAGAAGGTTGCAGTCGACCTGCACCTCGTCGTCCTTACGGATAGGGATAGAGCGGACGTTGTACTTGTGCCGTAGCTCCAAAGGAGAATGTTGCAGTCGACCTGCACCTCGTTGATACGTCTCCATCGTATCTACTTTTCCAAATAGTTTTGCCCTTGTTTTGGACTCTAACTTGTATGATTTGAATGGAACTAACTCGGACTGGCGCTGTTTTCAGCAGAATTGCCATGGTGTTGTTTTATGTGCAGAAAACAAATATTCTCGTAATGACCTGAAACTCCACGGAACATCTTAGAAAAAATGAAAAAAATCCTCGCCAAAGATGAAGACCAGGGGGCCCATACCCTTCTCACGAGGGTGGGGGGCGTGCCCCCTGGAAACCCTCCGACGCCAACTCCAACTCTATATATTTGCTTTTAAAGAGAAAAAAATCAGAGAGAAGAAATCATCACGTTTTACGATATGGAGCCGCCGCCAAGCCTTAAAACCTCTCGGGAGGGATGATCTGGAGTCTGTTCGGGGCTCCGGAGAGGGGGATTCGTCGCCGTCGTCATCATCAACCATCCTCCATCACCAATTTCATGATGCTCACCACCGTGCGTGAGTAATTCCATCGTAGGCTTGCTGGATGGTGATGGGTTGGATGAGATTTATCATGTAATCGAGTTAGTTTTGTTAGGGTTTGATCCCTAGTATTCATTATGTTCTGAGATTGATGTTGCTATGACTTTGCTATGCTTAATTCTTGTCACTAGGGCCCGAGTGCCATGATTTCAGATCTGAACCTATTATGTTTTCATGAATATATGTGAGTTCTTGATCCTATCTTGCAAGTCTACTATGTGTTTTGATCCGGTAACCTCGAAGTGACAATAATTGGGACCACTCCCGGTGATGACCATAGTTTGAGGAGTTCATGTATTCACTATGTGCTAATGCTTTGTTCCGGTTCTCTATTAAAAGGAGGCATTAATATCCCTTAGTTTCCAATAGGACCCCGCTGCCACGGGAGGGTAGGACAAAATATGTCATGCAAGTTCTTTTCCATAAGCACGTATGACTATATACGGAATACATGCCTACATTATATCGATGAATTGGAGCTAGTTCTATGTCACCCTATGTTATGACTGTTACATGATGAACCGCATCCGACATAATTATCCATCACTGATCCGGTGCCTACGAGTTTTCCATATACTGGTTCTCGCTTATTTACTTTCCCGCTGCTACTGTTACAATCACTACAAAATACCAAAAACATTACTTTTGTTGTCTTTACTTTTGTTGCTGCTACCACCAGTATCATATTACTTTGCTACTAAACACCTTGCTGCAGATACTAAGTTTCGAGGTGTGGTTGAATTGACAACTCAGCTGCTAATACTTGAGATTATTCTTTGGCTCCCCTTGTGTCGAATCAATAAATTTGGGTTGAATACTCTACCGTCGAAAGCTGTTGTGATCCCCTATACTTGTGGGTTATCAAGACAAATTTCTGGCGCCGTTGCCGGGGAGCATAGCTCTATTCTTTGAGTCACTTGGGATTTATATCTGCTGGACACTATGAAGAACTTGAGAGATCCAAAAACCAAGATCTATCCCTCAACTACGAGGGGAGGTAAGGAACTGCCATCTAGCTCTGCACTTGATTCACCTTCTTTTATGAGTAAGTTTGCGACACCTACACCTGCTTCTGCTATTCGTTCCGATATGTCGCATGTTATTGATGATGCCACTTCTGCTATGCATGATACTTATGATGAAACTGCTTCTATGCCTGATACTACTGTGCCCCTTGGTGAATTTCTTGATGAACAAATTGCTAGGGCTAGAGAAAAAGAAATTATTGAATCTAAATATGATGATGATAGTGATGATGAAAATATGCATGTTATTCCTGAGGGTTATCTTTTTGATATGGAATCTTCTGCCGCTATTTTAGCTTGCAAAGATAGATATGAGCTCTAAGAGGTTATTAATTAAATGGAACAAAGAATCACTTAGAGATAAAATGAGACCTGACCCCGCTTTTGCCACTTCACCTATTTGTGTTCCTGATAAGGATTATGAATTCTCTGTTGATCCTGATATAATTACTTTGGTTGAATCTGATCCGTTTTATGGCTATGAATCTGAAACTATTGTGGCACATCTTACTAAGTTAAATGATATAGCTGCCCTGTTCACTAATGATGAGAGATCGCGTTACTTCTATATACTCAAAATATTTCCATTCTCATTAAAGGGTGATGCTAAGATATGGTTTAATTCTCTTGATCCTGGTTGTGTGTGTAGTCCCCAGGATATGATTTATTACTTCTCTGCTAAATATTTCCCTGCTCATAAGAAACAAGCTGCTTTGAGGGAAATATACAACTTCATGCAAATTAAAGAAGAGAGTCTCCCACAAACTTGGGGGAGGCTTCTCAAGTTACTTAATGCTTTGCCTGATCATCCTCTTAAGAAACCTGAAATACTTGATATCTTTTATAATGTACTAACCGATGCTTCCAGAGATTACCTGCATAGTTGTGCTGGTTCTCTTTTCAGGGAAAGAACACCGGATGAAGCTGAAATTCTATTGAATAATATGTTGACAAATGAAAATAATTGGGGACCTCCTGAGCCAATTCCTGAGCCAGCTCCTGCTCCAATTACTGAGCCCATTCTTAAACCAACTCCGAAGAAGATAGGTGTTTTATTCCTCAGTCCCGAAGATATGCAAGAGGCAAAGAAATCTATGAAAGAAAAAGGTATTAAAGCTGAAGACGTTAAGAATTTACCTCATATTGAAGAAATACATGGTCTTAATATACCGCTTGTTGAAGAAACTTATGATCTCAATTCTTTATTTACTGAAGAACCTCCTGATCCTGATATCCCGACACATGTAGTAAAGGTAAATTCTCTCTATAGATATGATAAAGCTGAAGTCCCTCCTACTAAAATTGCTAGTCAGTGCTTGGATGAGCTTGATAACTTTATGTTTAAGCAAGGCGGCTTCAATGCTTATTTTGGTAGACAATTAAAAGAAAATGCTTATATGATTAGATGCTTGGGTGATTATATGGCTGATATTAAAGGTGAACTTAAACTTGTTAGCAAACATGCTTCTATGGTTACCACTCAAGTAGAACAAGTACTTAAGGCTCAAAAAGAAGTGCTTGATGAAATGAATAGAAAGAAAAATGATTATGCTGTTAGAGTGGCTACTAGAACTGGTAGAATGACTCAGGAATCTTTGTATCCTGAAGGCCACCCTAAGAGAATCGAGCAAGATTCTCAAAGAAATAATATTGATGTTCCTAGTTCTTCTAAAAAGAAGAAGAAGAAAAATGATAGAACTGTGCAAACTTCTAGTGAACCTATTGCTGAACCACCTGATAATCCAAATGATATTTCTATGTCTGATGCTGAAACACAATCTGGTAATGAACATGAACCAAGTGAAAATATTAATGATGATGTTCATGATGATGCTCAACCTAGTAATGACAATGATGTAGAAGTTGAACCTGCTGTTGATCTTGATAACCCACAATCAAAGAATCAACGTTATGATAAAAGAGACTTTGTTGCTAGGAAACATGGTAAAGAAAGGGAACTTTGGGTTCAGAAACCCATGCCTTTTCCTCTGAAACCATCCAAGAAAAAGGATGATGAGGATTTTGAGCGCTTTGCTGAAATGATTAGGCCTATCTTTTTGCGTATGCGATTAACTGACGTGCTCAAAACAAATCCTTATGCTAAATATATGAAGGATATCATTACTAATAAAAGAAAGATATCGGAAGCTGAGATTTCCACCATGCTTGCTAATTATACTTTTAAGGGTGGAATACCAAAGAAACTTGGAGACCCCGGAGTACCTACTATACCTTGCTCCATTAAAAGAAATTATATTAAAACTGCTTTATGTGATCTTGGAGCCGGTGTTAGTGTTATGACTCTCTCTTTATATCGTAGACTTGACTTGAATAAGATAACACCTACTGAAATATCTTTGCAAATGGCTGATAAATCAACTGCTATACCTGTCGCTATTTGTGAGGATATGCCTGTTGTGGTTGCAAACGTTACTATTTTAACGGACTTTGTTATTCTTGATATTCCTGAGGATGATAGTATGTCTATTATTCTTGGAAGACCTTTTCTTAATACTACAGGGGCTGTTATTGATTGCAACAAAAGCAATGTCACTTTTCATGTTAATGGTAATGAGCATACAGTACACTTTCCGAGGAAACAACCTCAAGTTCATAATATCAACTCTATTGGAAAAATTCCATCGATTATATTTGGAGGTTTTGAATTTCCTCTTCCTACTGTCAAGAAGAAATATGATATTCTTATTATTGGGGACGTGCATATCCCCGTTGAGGTAACTTAGTGTTATTCGAAATTTCTCCGGTTTCATGATTATCGGAATGAGTTTGTTAACAAGACTTGATCAACCTTGTCAGTGGATTCTTTTTGATGAGCATGAGATGGATGAAACTAGAAGCACAACCCTCTGTACCCTCTCTATATTTTCTGTTAATTAGTAGAAATAAAGTAAAAATAGTATTTTTCTGTCTGTTTCCTGACTTATCCATGCAATATAAAAATATCCCGAAAATAAAAGTCCTCAAAATGACATGCCAATTTAATATGATTTTTTGGGAATATTTGAGGATTTACTGTGCAAAAATTACCGCGGGAGGAACTGCCACCTGGCCACGAGGGTGGTGGGCGCCCCCCCTATAGGGCGCGCCCCTACCTCGTGGGCCCACGATGGCCCTCCTCCACTTATCCCAGCACCCATTGTAACATCCCAAATTTGCAATTTGGAATGTTATACATTAGATCATCATGCATATCATATTTTCTTGCATTTTGGTTGATCCTAGAAATTTCACGCAGCTCAAGGACCCACGGAGAGAGTTGGATTTTTCGTTATTTTCATATTGGAGTTCTCTCAAATTTTGGAAAAAGAGGATCATTTGAATTATTTATTTCATCTTCAATTATTTTTCCAATATCAAAAAAATGAGAGAGGGAATAATATGACTTTCCCAAGGTTAGGAAAAATGAAGATTTAATAAATAAATCAAATTTTGGATTTGCCGGAGTTTTGTGTGCTTTTTATTGGATAGGGAAAAGTGCGCGTTTTCAAAAATTGCATTTTTGGCCCGGAGAAAAGTTCATTTTTGTTCGGCTCATTTTTAGGAGTCGGGGAAAATTTACTTTAGATTTTTCGGAGTTCGTTTAGATAGTTTTTCTTTTGTTTTTCTGCGCGCGAAACCGATTTAAAAAAAAGGGGGGAGGCAGGCCCAGCCGCCTGGGCCAAGGCCGGCCCAGCCGCGCGCGCCAGCCGCCAGCCCCGGCGCCAGGCCAAGTCCCTGCGGGACTCCAGGCCGCCACCCTTGCCCCTTCCCCAAGTCTCTAGCCCCCCCTCCTATATATATACCTCTACACCCCCCTCTCCACCCCAAGCCGCAGCCACCGCCGCCTCCCGCCCCGAGCCGCGCGCCAGCCCCGCCGCCTAGCTGCTGCCGCCGCCGCCCTAGCCGCCTAGCCGCCGCCGCCTTTGCACCCCGCCGCCGCCGGAGTCCCTCGCCGGAGCCTCGCCCGAGGTAGCCCCGCGCCGCGCCTCACTCTTTTTCCTCGCTTCTGTTCGGTTTTATTTTAGAAACCGTTCCAATTCTTTTCCGTTTCTTTTTCCGGTTCTTTGTTTCGGTTTTCTTTTCCGAAACCCTAGATCGGTTTCCGTTCTTCTTTCGGACCGTTCGTCTCAACGAACGTGATCACCGATTATTCCCGGTTAACGACGCCCGTTCATTTAACCGTTCGTCTCTTTCTTTTCGTCGGATTTATTCCGCGATCGTGATCTCAGATCCGATCTTCGTTCTAGTCTTTCTTCTCGCTCGTTTATCGGAATCAGGTGATTCAAGCGCCTGGAGTTTCGTTTCGAAACCGCCGTTCTGACTAATCAACTTGAACAAGCCTTTGCTACAGTAAAATTTTACCTAGTTTCAACTTGCTAGAACCGAGTTGTTTTCTTCTGCCGTTTGTTTTCCGTTTCTTTGTTTGGTTCGTTCTTTCTTTGCAACCGGAGTTCTTAAGTTGAACTTTCTGGTTCGTTCTCTTGTTCGAGTTTTACCTGTGCATTAGATGAGTATTTATTGTGTGCTTGTTGTTTGTCTACGATAGATCACCCGGATTGCGCCGCTTGTTACTTCGAAACCCTAGGTCTCGCGGATCATCAGCAAGGCAAGTAACACTTTGATCATACATTTTCTACAACCCATGTTTTATTGCATTAGATCAATCCTCTCACATTGCATGATTAGGATCTAATTAAATTGTGGGATGGGAAGTAGATGAGGTAGTACCTATCACCTGTATTATTATGAAACCTTTGGGAGTTACTTCTACGTTTGCTTATTATGCCATGCTATGCTAGTAGACGTGGATTGGGTGAGTGATATCCATGATAGATGTGAGTTGATAATTTTAATGGTTTATCTAAGGTGGCAACTTAAACACACATCTGGGTGGATTGAGGCACCTGATGTCTATCAGGACTTGCCTGTTTCATTTTGGACCGCCACCCAGGCTCAAAGGGATCATAAGATCTTTCATGCTAGTAACTTCCGTGTGCAGCCACAAGCCATTATGGGCTCTGGCATAGTTGACTAAGTCGTGCGAACTCTTACAGTGGTAGACTAGCAGATGTAGGGGTTATAGGTGGTACGGTCTACCCGATCGTAAGGTGCTAGCGCTTCTGAAAGACTATGTCTCGGTCATCCGTTTCTCAAACACCATGTAGTGCGAGAATCCAAACGGAGGCGATCGAGTCTTGTGGGGAAAAGTGCGCAAACCTCTGCAGAGTGTACAAACTAATCATGATTAGCCGTGTCCCCAGTTATGGACAACTTGAGTATCTAGTACTTGAATATCATGTGAATCTCAACATGTTACTTCTAATTAATGTTGTTGGGTTTTAATTGTTCACTTAATTGGGATCGGAATGCTGTCAACCATTCTCGATGTTTAACAACTACCTTGATAGTTAAATAAATTTATTCCTTTGTAGTAGGGAAAAACTGGCTTTACGCAAAACTGTAACCATAGAGCTTTCCACCAGCCTTATATGCATATAGTATAGCTGTTTCATTCCATTACTCTCTATGTGTTACATTGCCAGCATATTCCATGTGCTGACCCGTTTTCGGGCTGCAACTTTTCATGTTGCAGACTTTTCAGACGACGAGTAAAGGTGCTTTTAGGTCGTGGTTCTATACTCAGTGATGCCATTGGAGTTGATGGACCCATTTTATCTTCTGAGTCTTCCGCTGTTATCGTTATTAGATGGCCTTAAGCCATATTTATTGTAATAAGTTCTCTTTGAGACAATGATGTATTAAGTGTGTGATTGCAACTCTGCTATAAATCCTTCGAAGTACTGTGTGGTGTCAGCATTACTGATCCAGGGATGACACCGGAGCACAGTAGACTTGATCCATTCGGGTCGGGTCACCACAGAGATGGTATCAGAGCACACGCTGACTGTAGGACACGGCCACTAAGTTAAAGCCATAGATCACCATTCTCTTCTCATTTTCTAACTCCTCATCTTTTCTACTCTTTTAGGACGACGAATGCGAAGATTAAGTACGCTCAACCGGATGAAGGCACACCTTTTGGATTTCACCTGAAGGAAGTCACCAAGTACCTGAACATTGGAATACCAAGCTTCACGGGAACCTTCAACGCCACTCTGCCTGAAGAGGAGCGCTGGAAGATTCAAGCTCACGTTCCGGGAAGGACATTCGCGCCAGTCACGAAGCCTATAGATAGTGCTTTCAATGCACCAACCTGGAGTCTGGGAAGGAGCATGGCTGCTCATATCACCATGGGACGCATTGGAGAAGTTTATCAAGAAGACCTCAAGGACACTATCTACCAGATTTGCGGACGCCGAGATGAACAATGGGAGTTAGTCAGCACCAAGAAGGATAGATCCATTGCATCTTTCATCCAGGAGTTAAATCAGCACATTTGACACCACGAGAACCAGATGTGCAATGATATGATAGAGTTGAAGAATGCAAAGGCAAGGATCATCGAGCTAGAAGGAGAACTGAAGTCTACACGCAAGGACTACATGGACGAGATCGTAGCTCTAGCAAGACACAATGGCGATCTTAAGCAGGAGATTGAAGAACTCAAGAGGAAGTTAGCATCCAAGGAGGAAGACGAGTACGTCGCATGTCCGGACAACTACATCATCATCGACGACACCGATTCGGATCCAAGTGAACCCGACTTTGAAGACGAAGCTGGAGCAGATATCATGGAGTCTTCCACCGGTTCAAATTTCTAGATGACCAGCAGATAGTAGTAGTATTCCCCCATGTAAACACAATAGTTCGAGCACTTTTGCGATAGTTAGACCGTTTGTAAGCCCTTGTTTGATTGAATGAAGTGATTTTGTGTGCATTTGCTCATGTGCATTGGGGTAGTGTTTTTCTCTCTAGACCCCACTCTATTCTTAAATCTCGTCTCTTCTAAACCCTTAGATGCCTCCGAGACGTGACAATGGATTCCCACCAGAGCTCACTCAGTTGATCCAGCAGCAGAATCAATTGATGCAGATGTTAGTCCAGAACCAGCAGAACAACAACAACAACAACCCACCACTACCACCACCTGTTGACCACTTAGCCCGTTTCCTTAGGCTGAATCCACCGGTATTTTCCAGTAGCACCGAGCCAATAGTAGCCGACGATTGGCTCCGCAAGATAGGAAGGGAGTTGACCACTGCAGGATGCACGGATGGTGAGAAAGTGAAGTTTGCCGCTCATCAGCTTGACGGACCCGCGGCAGCATGGTGGGAGAATTTCACAGCCACTTACCCAGTTGACACTGTCACATGGGATCAGTTTCAG